>NW_027279523.1:445000-501443 GCF_046629955.1 Centroberyx affinis
ACTGCTCGTACGCGGCGGCTGCGGCGGCGCTGGCCGCGGCGGCGGAATACTGAGCATAGGCGGCTCCGGTGTAGTCGATGTAGGGAGAGGAGGTGGTGGCGGAGGTGGCGGCGGTGGGCTGTACGTGTGGGATGACCACACTGGGCTGCATGAAGGCCTGAGGGTACACATAGTGGGCCGGGATCCTGTGGGACAAACACACACACGTACAGAGGGTTAGTTGGATCCCTGAGCCGGCACCAAACCCCCCAGTCTGAGAGCAGCAGCCCCCCATCCTAAACCCAAACCCAACTCAACCACACTGCGGCCAAGCGCCCTCCCACCACCCAGCCCCAGTCCAATCCACCAGTCAAGAACACCAAGGAAATGCCTGCTAGTAGGGATTAGAACAATATAGGGTTGCCAAAATAGAGATCTCTCTGTGAAAAGAAGATGGGAAGGTGAGAGTGTTTGAAAGCCCAGAGGCTGCTTTTTTAACCTCTGGGTCATTCATATCTATCAGACAATCACATTTCTCTGATTGAAGATTGGAGGGAGTGATGATGTCATCTTCTTTAAGGGACGTGCCATGGGAAACAAACTGGTCCCACGTGGGAGTTTTGGTCAGTTTTGAGCTCACTTGTGGTTGTGGAGACAGAACTACAGAGAGGCAGAGAGAGAGAGAGGGAGAGTGAGAGAGGAAGAGAGAAGGAGACAGAGAGCTGTAATCTGCAGCTCGTCTGTGCTTGTCTGTCGGTCACATGTGGATTTGGCTCTGGTGCCGTCCCCTGCCTGCTGGAGGGGGGCGGGGGGTGGGGTGGGGGGCGGGTGGGCTTACAGCACCGGGGGCGGGGGTGCGGATAGAGGAGATGAACCCAGGGAAGCATTGTGAAAATGTCACTGCCACTTTGACAGCTGGACAGTTTTCAAAAAGGACGCTGCTGGCCATTTCCCCCTCTGTGTTGGGACAAAGAGCCGGGGGGGCGGCGGGGGAGCCGGGGCTAGGCTCTGCACCCAGAGGGATGTTTCGATTAAATAAGCAATCAAGAACAGAACAATGAGCACATTCTGCCCTCCATGACATAGTCATATCCCGCCCCCAGACTCTATAAGGCCTGGAAACTCTGCTGGACAGCGAGCACGGTGGGAGCTTTTGAAACTTACACTACTGGCTCAGGGAAGAACGCCAACTTATGAGTGTAGGGGGAACCCAGAAGAAACAACTTGAAGGCTGAATATCTTGTGTGATTCTGAGTCTTTGATGTCCTGCCCATGAAACAAACTGATTTACCCTGACTGCCCTCCCTCCCTTTTTGAGATAAAAGTAAAATGTGATCAAATTGAATCTCACTTTAATTCAAATGGAATGAGAAGCATCGGGCTTGACAAATTGCTGGAAACAATTTCATATTTACTGCACACAGCTCCAACAACTGCTAGCGGTGAGCTACGTATTCTTTTTTATGAGAAGTGTATGATGGTGTGCACTTTAGGAAGGCTCGAAAAGCTGCTGAGAGAAAATCAAGGAGACCAAATATTATCAATCGAGTAGAGGAGGTATAAATAAACTTCAGGTAGTCAGTTTGGAGTCTGGATTGGGAGAAGAAGAAAGTGGGTGCAGAAAATGTTGAGTGTGAAAGGCAGGATCTATCGTGGCAACCCTATTGTCAGCACTCCATTATCCAATCCAATCACATCTCAACCAAAACAGTGGGCCCATAGAAAAACAGAAAAAACAAAACAACAGCAAGTTGTACAAACAAAGGCGTCAGGGAGGAAGAAATATATAAAAATAGTCCACCTCGACTGGACCAATTACAAAAACAACAACGACAACAAGGACACGGCACAATCACTCAGCCGAAAAAGACACAAAACAGAGAGGGGTGAATAAACGGAGTGAGTGAGCATGTGGAGGTTTGGTGTGACTGTCACTCAGGGCAAAGGTCACTGAGGATCCACTGACGTCACCGTCAGATGCCTCAGCCTTTGCACATACACTGGTGTATGCACACACACACACACACACACACACACACACACACACACACATACACACACACACACACACACACAGCACAACCTCCTACAAAACTACACAAAGGTTTGGTTAGGCGACACATGCAACACTGCAAAAACACATAGAGACACACACACACACACACACACACACACACACACACTAAGGTTAGACCAATATGGCTTTTGGAAGATACCAATATTTTGGGACTGAAAGGATTGTTTTCCCCAGAATTATATTAATGGCAGGTTGGAAAAACCTCTGAAATGGCATTTTGATCATCATGTGATACTAAAACTCCCCTTTGAAACACTAATGAAATTCTTTTAGGGTTATAATAATAATATATAATAATAAAAAACATTTAGTAGCTGTGGTCAGGGAGGAGCCTCTGTTATACTGGAGGTGAATGACTGGCCAATATTCGATTGGTCTAACCCTAACACACACACACACACACACACACACATACACATATGGTAGAACTCAATATATCATTCTCACGCATTCAGACACTGTGATTAGAAATTCCTCAATAGCTGAAAGCACAGTGAGAGGCTTTCTTACAAATCGCCAACGCAGGCTGATTCACTAATACCTATACTGTTTCCTGGTTTAATATAACGACTTTAAATATTCATACTTAAAGAGAAATTCAACTAAGTTTAGAGATTCACAGATTGTCCCACAAAAGCCTTTTACCTCAATTTTAACAGTTTAACCTGCTGTAAATTGCCATCTGACTTTGTCCACTAGATGGATAAAATGTGGCCGACCCATCTCAGTTCCAGAAATCGGACTTTGAGGAGAGGCAAGCTTTTTGCAGGGCATTGACAAAGGATGTCATTTAATAACCTAGAACAAGTGAGAGTTCTGGGAATGCAACATATGAGTTTCTTCTATGTGTGTGCTTTTCAATATTGTGCTAGAGTAATAACTACTACTGCGGTTTAGGTACTGTATGTACACAGTATATATATAAGTGAAGATACTAGAAGCAGTGACTTGACAATCAGAATTTAACTGGAAATGGACTGAGATTGATAACAGTTTCTGCCTAGTTACAGTGACTATGTATTACTAAATTAAGACGTATAAGCTTGAGACATATAAGCCCTCATAGCATGTCACTGCAGTCGGATGAAAACCTTATGCCTTTATAAAGAAACTCCTTATTTAATGATAGCTGATCATGCATTGTAGAAATCGTATTATGGGTTTTCAATGGGTTTCATGGGCCTGAGGGTCATGAATCTGTGTACATCACATAAAGACCCATGTAAACTGCAACTGTTCTCCCAGAATTTGGAGATGCAAGATTTTCATGGAACAACCGCTATGTGCTACTATCTGATTGACTGTAGAGTCTGGAGTTTTAACAGTAACTATTTTCCCTTCAAACAGGGACTTCCAGTGGCATGCACCCATCTCCATCGGTCTTGAAACCAAATCCTATAGCTTGGTGTGTAATTTGGGGTTGAACCTTCACTGTCTCCGATTCCTGACCCCCGTAGTATCCATGGGATGGTACACTGCAGGGTAGACTAACGCACACATACACAAGCATGTCCACGCACGTGCACACACACACACACACACACACACACACACACACAGCACAGCAGTGTTTTTGGCCATGGGAAGCAAAGCTCTGGCTGACTCATCCAATATGCCCCCCTATAAAAAAAAATCCCTCTTTTCCCTTGAGATGGTGATAATGTAAGATTTAAAGATACCACTGTAGCTGTGTGGCTCCATTGTGAAAACGTACCTATGGTGTGTTTGACTGTGTGTGTGTTTGTGTCTACTGGAATGCTGTGCTCCTACAACCCAACGGTCATTAAAGTTCAGGGCTAAATAAAGGTGCTGTGCCACAGTGCATGCCACATGGGTGCCACTGATGGCGAATACTGAGGGAGAACGCACACGTGTAGATGTAAAGTGTGAGTGGCTTGTGTGTGTGCAAGATAAAATGTGTTCAGTGGCTGTG
This sequence comes from Centroberyx affinis, assembly GCF_046629955.1. Taxonomy (NCBI): domain Eukaryota; kingdom Metazoa; phylum Chordata; class Actinopteri; order Beryciformes; family Berycidae; genus Centroberyx; species Centroberyx affinis. Next base: position 448,990 of record NW_027279523.1, read on the forward strand.
TGTGTGTGTGTGTGTGTGTGTGTGTGTGCGTGTGTGTGTGTATGTGTGTGTGTGTGTGCACCAACCGAGCATAGGAGGTTAGGGGAGCACACCTGTCCTGCTTCGGGAGAGTCAGTCATTACATTACAGATTTGTTTTTATCCGTTCTACAGTTACGCTTAAAGCAGGACTTCAGTCAGAATTCACACATGGCGAGTTACTCATGGGACTCTCTCACACAGATCTGTATGCAGCATCTACTGTATGTGCTGAATGTGAAGAGCAGACTGGCCCTGTGGTGTTAATCACCATGGATTGATGGTAATGATGTAAGGGTGGATGTGTCCTTCTTTCCCACCTGGCTCTATACTGTACGTCTGTGTGGCCCTTTAACACCCACCCGAGGGTCTCCCATGTGGGTTGACCCTGGTTTTAAAGCCCCTGTCTTGCTTTTACATGACAGAGAGAGGGAAAGACAGAGATGACCCCCCCCCCCCCCCCCCACTCCCACCAGACCACCCCACCCCACCCCACCCTCCTCCCATACGACACAGAGCTTCATGCGACTGCAGCGTCAGCATTCGGGGCTTTGTGCGGCACAATGGGCGCGCTTGTTTTCCTTAACACCACGAGCCCATGTGACGAAAGCTTGTTCAGAGAGAATAAGAGTGAGAGAGAGAGAGAGAGAGAGAGAGAGAGAGAGAGAGAGAGACTGTGGCATCCAGACATTTGTTTGTGTCACATTGGAGACTTTGGTGCGCTGAGCTGAGCTGGCCTGGGTTCTGAAAACGCGCGTACATGTGGACAGACAAAGATACACACACACACACACTAAAGAGCACACACTCACATGTATAAACGCAACCAGGCACGTACACACATGTTCGCACAGACACATGCAAATGCACATACAACAATGGCTAGAATTGATACACACTAATGTATACATGCACACAGACACACACACACACACAGAGCATGGTTTGCCTGTCTTTGTTCTTTATCATGTATGTATAATTGAGCGCCACACGAGCTTTGGGGAATGTATGATGTACAATATAGGCATGGAAGGGCAGTGAGAAGGAGAAAGACAGAGTGAGAGAGAGAGAACTAGCCTGATATGCAGACAGAGAGATAGAGAGGAAGGAAAATATACACTGAGGCATAAAGAGATGACAGAAAGAGAGACAGAGCAAGACAGAAGTAATATGGCGCTCTGAGAAGAGAAATGCTTTCACAGTGGCTTCGTCAACCTCAGTGTTAATGTAAGACAGTCACCAACACCAGAAAGATGCTAAGCACACGCAGGCAATGGGCTGATGGCTTTTGTTATTCTAAGGGAAAGGGGTGAGAATGGTGTGAGGGATGGGAGAAATTAAAAAAAAGAAAATCACACAGAAAACTCATCACTCACTCCAACAAGACAGCCAGAAACACATGGAAAAGCACATCCTGTTAAACAAAATAGTCAACCACAAGCTACAGCACAAAAGCATTAAAATGAAAACAAAACACTTTGCTCCCCCTTGGCAAAGTTAACACTCTTCCACAAAAAAAAGAAAAAGAACACCCCAAAAATTCAGTCAATCCAGCTTTTTTTTTTTTTTTTTTTTTTTTTTTTGGTCATTAAAGTAGAAAGCACACGGTTTAGCTAACAACACCACTTCATAACTGCACACAAAGCTCTAAGTTCTATTCAAATAAAATGAGAAAATAAAAAAAAGTCAAAACCAAAATAAAACAGAAACCAACGTACATGCATCTATAATCACCATTTTGAGAGCTTGTTTGTGTGTGTTTGAGTCTACAGGTAATTCCTTTCTCTGATCTGTGATTATGTTCGCAGAACTATTCCACAAACCAGCACAGTTAGCTTAACCGAGATCGAGCCTGTCGAACCAAAGAAAGATAGATAACATTGAGTCAGGCTGGAACTTTCCATCATTGTCCAGTCAGCACACACACACACACACACACACACACACACACGCACGCACGCACGCACGCACACACGTACACAAACAACCACACAATCTCTAAAGATGCATGCACACAAGAACACAACACACACATACACACACACACACACACACACACACATTCACACAAACAGGCAAACCTTGAAAAAGCAGTTTGACTGGCTTGTTGGTGGACAATGATAAAGGAATAAGCTAAATACTTCTTATTATCCACCTAGAATTATTACCTATCTTCTACGTTTGGGGAGAAACAGGAGTAAAGACAAAAAATCAGACTGATAGGATCAATTACCATACAATACAAACTGAAAAAGATAACATTAACACATTATAATGTATCACTCTAAAGTTAAAGTTGATACTACATAAGCAATGAGTACATCCAGACACTCCTCGTTAGTACTTACCCATAAGGCCTTTGGATGAACGCAGGATGAATTTGGGGAACACCAAAGGTAAAACCTGAAACGATAATGAATGGAAATGAATTGAGAAATGAATTGAGAAAACACTGGAGCAGCCACTGAAAGCAATACACAGCGATACAGTCTTTCTCTTGATTTCTATATAATTTGCACCTATAAAAACACCTATAACCTCATAACTCTTGTGTTGTGGCTCTTGCTCTGCAGGAGCTAACATCCTGAAAAAACCCTCAGGTGACAATCAAGTAGAATTGACTTGATTTTCTTGTTCACTGCTTTGCCAATGCAGCCAAATTTACCCTTGGGGTTTCCAAACAAAATAGGAACCTGTGAAACAATGTGGGGACAAAGCCACATGCTACACTCATCTGGCTATAGATTTAAAATACGTCTATGAATATAAGTGACACACACACGCTGCCTGGTTTCCAGATCTTATGCACTTTCTTTTTTTTTTATATCGTTCGTTCAAGATTTGATCTGTACAACAACCAACAACCATATCTGCTATTCAAGACTGCATCTTAGACAGAAAACAGATTTTTGAAGGAAAATAAACAGATTTTTTTTTGTGGTTTATTGATCCTTTAAGATCCTCGTTCCTGTTCCCTGTTTCCCGGTATCGTCTGTCTTTACCTGGCTGCATCACCCGAGGCTTGGCCCCCAGGTAGGCCAGGTTGACGTTGGCCTTCCTGCCGTCGATGATTGGGTTTGGGTCCTTGCAGGCCCGGTCTGCAGCCGAGCGGTCCGCCATCGTCACCTGCAGGCAGGGACACACGCAGGAACAGTAAAGACGTGGATTAAAGTTGGATTAAACTAAAGGCGTGTGTGTGTATGTGAGCTTGACACTTTCCTTCCTGGAGACCCCCACAAAGACAACGGGTTGCCTTGGCAGCGTTTAGTATGGTGATAAATAAAGACGTGAAAGGATGGGACAGTGTGTGTGTGTTTGTGAGAGAGAGAGAAAGACAGAGAGAGCATATACTGAATGTGAGTGTGTGTGTGTCTGCACATAAGCAGGAACATAGTTGTGTATATGTGTGCGTGTGTGTGTGTGTGTGTGTGTGAAAAATTAAAGCAGCATGTATTTGGCATAATAGACACATCCATAATGTTCCCAACTGTCTCCGTGCCTTTAGAGATGTGTAGAAGCGAATGGATGGACTGACTGACTAGCTGACTGACTGACTGACTGACTGACTGACTGGCCCCCCATGCGTTCCATTATGGCTCCCATTACAACAGTACGACTTTATCACCCAACTCTGCGCTTCACAAACTGTTTTGGTCGGTCTCCTCTAAAACACCAACTATCCCCCCTGGTCCGGCCTAAAGCAGTTTTGAGGGAACAATACAGAAAAGGGGCATGAATAATGTATGCATGTGATGTGCCAGAGTAAAAAGAATATTAGTGCAGTGTTGTGCAGTAATGAAACTGCAGGCAGACAGTGCCTTTTACTGGTTCCAACACACAGATATTGTTTATATCAAGGGCTAAAATATTATATCATCTATTGGCAAGTTATGCCAAAATTACTCATCGAATATAATTAAATAGCAAACCTAATATCTCATGAAAAGTCATTTGACTAGGGCCAAATTTGGTGTGTGGATCTCACTTTTGGCAGTCCTGGCATGCATGTAGGTGTGTGTGTCTGTGCGTGTGTGCGTGTGTGTGTGTGTGAATCAATGAATCAAACTGTCAATTCCTATGAAGAGATGGGGTGTTTTTTTTACATACTGGCAGAACTGAACACTGAAAATAACGCAGAGTGGCGGGTTACATTATGTCCCCACCTCTTCTGGTAATATCATGGTGTGTTAAAGACAGTGGTGCGTAACGGCTTTTTGTCTGTTTTTATGACTCGTGGGACCACAATGTTTCCCAGCGTTATGAGCCAACTATCCGCGCGCGTTATCATTAGCTTTAAGAGGAGAAAACACCAGAGTGAATCCATTGTATCCATTTTAGAAAACTGCTCTGTAATATCAAGACATCATCATGAGGTTTTTTTGCTCAGCCACCAAAACTGTCAATTTGTGTGCAGCTCGTTTGAAAACGTGTCAGGGCGAATTCCAACGCGCAACAAGTTGCAGTGTGCGAGATTTCAGCCGAAGTCAGTGACAAATTTCAGCTGGGCTTGCCTATCAAAACATCAAAACCATTATCCTGTGACCGCCTGTATATAATTGTCAGTCAAATGTTGTGAAATACAGCAACCGCCATCCGCATAAACAAGGGGCATGTGATGGCAGGCATTTGACTGCGCAAGACAATGTTTCAAAGTTAACATTTTTTGAGTAAACATGTGTGTCAGCATAATAAACGTGTGATTAATTGATACTTACGAATCCATAACCCCTAGACTTGCCGGTCTGTCTGTCGGTAATAACCACCGCTTCTTCAATCTCACCAAACACTTCAAAATATTTCCTGAGACTTGAATCCGTGGTGTGGTAGGGTAGACCCCCGACAAAAATCTTCGTATAGGTCGTGTCCTTTTGCGTGGTGTGCATCTTTAGTGCAAAATACAATAAATAGCAACAATCAAAAGAATAGTGCAATGTCTCCTTATCAATAAGGTATCAATAATGCTGTGTGTGAGAGAGAGAGCAGTCGGCTCTATAACTTGGTACTTTTTCAGAAAGAGGAAAAATAGTGAGACAATACTCGACAAAAATGAAGATTGGAGGTAGATTTATCTTCCGACAATTAAAAAGAGAGTTATATGGAGCGGATTGTCCCAAAAAGATCATCAGGTGTTTCCAGCTCTTCTTGGTAACTCTGGTGTCTAACTAAATAGGTTTCGGACCCATTCCTAAAAGCGCTGCTTCTAACTCCACCCAGTTACAGGCTAGCCCGTGTCCGCCCGCCCACCGGCGCAGGATAACAGCTGGGAAGCCTGCAGAATAAAACACTGCAGCTCCTTCAATGTAAGAAAAAGATCAGGGGCGTCCAGTCATTAAACCCTACCGTACGGCAATACTCTTACATCTAATTCAACACATGATGCCATTTACCACCAAAACGTCCCGCTTACATCGATTATACTTCTGGGGACAAAGTGGAGAAATGACTGATGGCTGACAAAATATTGTGATCATTATCAGAGCAGATCAGAGTATGTTGGGCCTGAACGCTTCCCTGATGTGATTTTTTATTGTCTTCTAAATACATTTCTGGGGCCTCCAGGAGTCCTCGAGATTTTAATTCCACTGTTTCATCATTCACTAGAAATCAGCACAATTAGCTCGTAACAATAAGCTAACATAGGCTATAAGGATGACTATTTTGACCATAGGTTTCACTGTCTCTACTGTTTATATCCACTCATCAGTAGGCTATAGATGTCATGCAGCTATGTACTAACTCATATCTAACGACAATGTGGATCTTTAAGACAAAATATCTTATCAAATGGGGTCTATAGGCTTCTCTCTTTGGGGGTCCCTGACATGAAAAAGTTTCGGATCCCCTGCTGTAAACAGCAGGACAAATAATCAATAGTCTCCTTTTCACAATTAATTTAGTAATTACTTTAATTAATTGAGTCACAGTAACTTATGTCCTCTTCAGAGAGTAAAATGCGTCGTGCGTCAAGCAATTACGCACGGCATTTATGATGGGTAAGGATCAGTAAACAGTCAAAGATCGATTCAGTTTGTATCAAGAGTCTTTGAACATCAGTCAGTGAAATAACTTATGAAGCGGTTTGCTCTCCTCTACTGTGGGCTGATTGCAGAGGCGCTTTTAACCAACCGGGATGGGTAATTCATCCCCAGTAATGTGATAGGGAACTTTGTTATAAATCATTCATAGCGGCTCCGCTCCTATGCTCCCTCTGTTCCTGCGGCCGGCCTACATATGTGTGTCCTGTTGCCGGTAACATGATGAGCTGCCAAATCTGCAGTGCGAACATGACTAGCTGCCATTTCTTCTCTCCTTGTCGACACCGCAGCTGGAATGCCATGCTATATATTGCCAGGACCGCCAACTCACTAAAGCCCATGCCAAAGTCCCTGCATCTAATATCATTAGAAGGGACAAGTGGATCAATTACTGATGACTAACCAGATATCATTTGGTTAGTAGACGTATAGGTCACCAAACTATCCTGCACATGCGCACACCATTTATAGAGGACACTGGCCCTAAATTGCTCCTGATGTGTTGTTTTACGCACGGCTTCCTAACACATTTCATGCGTTTTTTTCTTGATCCTTGCTTTCCATTGTACTTCTAAAAGCTACAATATCAAATTTTTGCTCACTCAGGCAAAGTTACGGCGAGTGGCCATACTTTGCCATACCAAGCCAATGTGAATTGCCACTGCAGGACCCCTGATCACAGATGAACGTCTCTCTGTCACTCTTGGTGGACGCAACCTGATAGAGCGTCTTTTAGCGATGTCTCGGTTCACTCACTATTTTATTTATGCAGCCACACGCCCTTTAAAGTCGGAGTGGAGTCGTGGTAAAAAAAAGGGGCCAATATCGCGTTTCCCAGGCTCAACAATGGGGATCTGGTCAGGTTGCGTCCCCTTGTTGTCTCCGTGCGCGTGCAGCATGCTGACTAGTCTGAATCCTCTTACCTTTACAATAACTGGCTTTGGCCCTATTATTCAAAGGTTATCTTGTGTCTTTTTTCCAATAACCTTTAGAAATACTCAGAGTGACGACTTGTGGCTCGGAGATCACGTGCACAGAGGATCTATGGGAGAAAAAGTCTACAGACTCCTGTTTACCAGTTACCTCAATTATTCCATGATGTTATGCTAATTATAAAACCTACGGAGTTTGATGCAATTTTATAAAGACAAAGGCTGTTGTGCTTGAGAGCTGAAACTATAACTTTGTGCTTGTTTGCCATTTGGCCGCAGCACACACCTGTTCAGCAGAGAAAACCTAAAGGTCAAGGGTCACCGGAACAGCTGAATACCCACAACACAGTCACACCAAGGTTGCCCACATCACCAACCATTCTCTCCTCCCCTCTCTTGGAACAAACATCTAAAAGTAACAGTATAAAGTTATATTATTAGTGAATTCTGACCTGACAAACACCTGAAAACTCCCCCTCTTTCTCTCTCTCTCTCTCTCTCTCCTCTCTCAAGCACACCATTCAGAAAAACAACACATAGGGAAATATGGAAACTTTATTGATTAATAAGAACCTCTTTTTACACTCCATGTCTTTTTAAAACAAGGCACTTCCTCACATGACGCCAAACTCACAATAGCTTATTTTAGAGGTGTATTAACTTTATGGAGCTGTACTGTAACTTCATCCAACTGAAACAGCACCATCTTGTGCCCAACAAAACAACTGCCCATAGAATACCCTCTGCATACAAAATAAGACAGAACAATATCACAGTTCACAAATGAATGTAAAACAAAAAAATCTCATTTAAATCAATTTGGTATGTTGGCAAGAACATTGAGTCTTGGTGATATTAAAGCATTCATCAAGGTTAATATACTGTTATATTGCATTGGAAAGTAAACCCTCATATTCCTTTATGTTTATTACCGAGCTACAGTGTTATCACAACAGTTTATGGACTAACGCACTTAGCTGCTATTGAAATTATGCTTCATTACAAGAACATGAACATCTCAACCTCACATTAGCCCGGTTTCCACTGCAGGGCCAATCCAGGCTAGGCCAGGGCTTGTTCATTTCATTCAGTTTCTCCCAAAACAAAATGTTTTTTTTTTGCGAACAGAGAGAGTGTTTTCAACAAGCCCTAGTCAGCCCCAATTGGCTGTGCAAAAGGAAATATTGTCTCTATCTCTCTGTCTCTCTCCCTCTCTCTCCCTCCCTTGATTGACATGGCTCTTCCATGCAGGTTAAAATATCTCCTCATCGTCCTCTGTATGTAGAAAGGTGGAGTCGCTCTCCAGCTCCCCCGAGGCTGTGAGGATCTGACCCACCTTGAGCTCCTCCACCCTGGTCTCCTCCTCCTGGAGCCCACCGCCGTCCCCACCTTCCCTCTCCCCACCTTTCCTCTCTTCTCCCCTGTCATCTTTGCTCCCCCCTCCTTCGTCTCTCTCTTCTCTGCCCCCTCCTCCTCCCCCCTCCCTGCCGTCACCTCCCGCCTCTCTCCTCTGCTCTCCCCCCTCGGCCGACCCGCGCCTGGCCTCTCTAACCTGGGTATTCAGCGGTGGATCTGGGGTGTCCTGGTGGCTCCCCGGGGTCCCAGGTGGGTCAGGGGTAAGGGGTTTCTGTAGCTGCTCCACAGAGGCGGCCGCATCGACTTCCTCCAGGGCCGCGGAGGAGGGGGCGGGGCCACGGACACGGGCAGACTTGGTCCTAAGTCGTGTCTTAAGCTCGTCTTCCCTTGACTGAGAGAGAGGAGGGGGAGGAGATTATGTTGTGAGGTGAGAGACAAGGGGACAAACTGTGAGAGAGAGCAGAGGTGATGAGATAAGTGATGACACACACACACACACACACACACACACATAAACACACACACGGCGTACCTTGCGTCTCTCTTCAGCCAGTCTCATCTTTTGGTCGATGGCCTCCCTGCTGGTGGGACTCTGCTCCTTCCTGGACTTCAGGGACTCCAGTCTGGCAGGAGGCCTTCGCCTGGGCTCCTCGCTGTCATCCAACTGGTGCACACACACACACATACACACACACACACAGCATACACAGCAGGGGGAGACAGTGAGCTCACAGTGTAAGTGAATGCACTTACACTGAAAATACAATAATAAATAATATGTTTTACCTTACTAGTATTTTACCTTACTAACTAACTCATCAGCCATCAACACCTATAAGATTAATTAGGGTTTTTGTATTTTATAGTCCTTACAGACCATATTTACTTTACAATACAACACCCATTTCGATTCACTTAGAAAACACACATTTTGCAGCATCTTATTGATTATATTGGCTGTGATAGATGTAGGATGCATATTTTGTATTTGACTATCTCTGTCTAGCATGCTTGCTCAAACAGTTGTGTAGGTGTGTGTAGGTCGATAGTCTTTGCACCCACATGGTGTAGAGAGACTTTATAAAAATATCTACTTGGACAATGTTTGACTTTTTTTTTTATGATGAAAAAAAATACAATTTATGTGGTTTTCACTGCTGTTTAAGTCAGAAACAGGTCAATTTTGACTTTAACATAATAGGAGGGTTAAGTTCTGCTAAAAACCAGATCTGCATGTGAATTTAGCAAACTCGGTCATCTATGCAGCACAGTCCGTTCTGAGACTTGCTAAGCCTGAATATCACCTTGGACCAGGTGAAATCCTACCTTTAGGAGGATAATGAGTCTCCTATAGGGGAGACTTAGATTTGTGTCTGTTGACTCGTCTGTATACCAGGTACCCACCATGATGTTGTAGGCCTCCCCAGCCTCGCTGCCCCTCTCTCTGGGCTGGCCGACTGGGATGATGCCCTGGTTCAGCAGCTCCTCCAGGATGTCACTGGAGTCGGGACGCTCCACCGCTGGGCCGTCCTGCTGCTGCAGACCTGGACTCGCTGTAGAGGGACACAGAAAAACCCTGCAGTTTGTGGACAGGGTAGACTTTCTCTACCGGGAGACAAATATCCAATGGAAATTAAGTTCTATTTTATTCTGTGTGTCTAATGCACAAACACACTCACCATCTTCTCTATTTCTGTCTCTCTCTCTCTCTCTCTCTCTCACACACACACACACACACACACACACACACACACCTGTGAGTGGAGGGAGTTTCCTGGGTACTGCTCCAGGTAACATGGGGATCTCTCTGTTCTCCATCACCACCCCGCTGTCTGTGGTGCCCTTTGACACTGCTGAGTCTCCACGGCCGCCATGTTTACTCCCCGTCTCATCCTGACAGGAGGGAGACAGACGACGGATAAGGAAAAGATGGTGCAGGTCCTGTGCTAATAACACAGTGCTATAGAGCAAGATTTGTATGTCCTGCCGCCATGGTACATGGTATGTGGGACATTATGTTGTCATGGTGGCGTCTGTGTGTCTGACACATACTTGTGAACACAATAGCTCAAGTCAAGAACAATACGATAGAAACTTCACAGTTTCACCACAGATTCCCCCTATAGAGTGGATGATCTGATTGGATTTTGGAGCCCCTTGCTACATACATTTGCTGAAAATTTGTTTTTCTTTAAACTACTATAACTCCTAACTTAAGACAGAGTTCGTATTAACACCACCGCGTTTTGTGTAGGCAAGAATGTTGATATAGAAATAATTCACGCATTAATTAGCTTAATTAATTACCTCATTAGCATAACTGGTCATGTTGAACATATCATGGTGATTAAGGCGGGAAGTTAGGCAGCTCAAGTGCCTGTTATTTCATAAAATACCATGTAAGACATTTGTAACTTTCAGCAGCTTCCCTAAAGGGTTTGGCAACAAGCAGCCTGCCAGTGCGCAGGCGCTCTGGTCACTACTGTACGGATTTCATGGCCGAACATGTACCACATGCCACTGTCAAATACCGCCCTGCGTGCACCTCTATTTCTCCAGATAGCCTAGTTAATTAAGCAATGACGTATTATCATATATTGCTTAGTGTATGCTGTTGAAAATATATCAATTGTCAATTACAACTTTAAAAGTTGCATGTGAGACGGAGCCTACCTCGTTTTCCTCCAGCTCGCCGGACCTCATCGGGTGGACCACGGTGGTTTTGGAACTGCCGCATCCCATATTCAACTCAAAGAAATGATGTTGAATAGTCCATAAAAGTCTGTTGATTACAATTCAGTAGGCCGAGTTTCCCATGATATTGACGTAAGGAGGAATGTGTGAAGCGGGCGCATTCCTTCACAGAGAATGTCTCCATGGACGCGGTGCGTTGCCAAGGCCCGTTGCCACAATAAATCTGACCCGGTTAAAGAGGTGACACCCAGGAACAAGCTGTGGGTGTCAGAGTCAGGGCATGACAACACCCACTCATTGTCCTCTAAAAGACTGTTTTGGTTAAGTTGTGTTGGTGATACTGATGGTCCTGTGATCCACACTAGGTTACCAATGGGACTTCAATGCGCATTAGAAAAAGGAAATTAAGCGCGGCTACATTATATTTACACTGGCAGATATATGATGTCAACATAGACAATGTATTGAAAATACATTAAATAGTAGCCTAAATAAAAAAAACAAAAAACAATAAAATGTATTTCCAATGTCCGTAATATATTATATAGATGAATGTTATCTATATGTACAAACACATTTTTGGCCAATTTTGATACATATCTCTCAAATTATTTTTAAGCATATGTGACACGTTTTTATTTTATTTATTTTATTTATTTATTATTTCTAGTATGGGCAAGAGGACTTGAGCATGAGTAGGCCTAGAATTATCTTGCATAGTTCATCCAGCCTTAAAAACATTTCATACAAGCCACTTAATCCACAAATGAAAACAAAGAGAAGCACACATAAGCCAAAATATTTCTTGCTTGCAGATAGTGGTTCTTTTTAATAAATTCGCAACTCCAAATGGAAAAGACCGCAGGACTGCGTGCTGACGCACTCTACTGGGTTCTACTGTAAGGAGGAGCAGGGGCCCGGGGCCAGGCGGAGTTTGGGCTTGTTGGCGATGACCACAGCGGCGCCGCACAGAGGCAGGAAACGCTGCCGCAGGTTCTGGCACTTCTGGTCCACATTGAGGGCGCGGGCTCTGTCAGCCAGTCTGTTCTCCAGGATGAACAGGTCCCTGTACATGGGATCCAGGCTCTGTCTGCAAATCAGGTTTAACATAATAATGAATGAGTACTTAAAGAAAATCATCAGAATATTCAAATTTAGGACATGAGCTGACAGACTGCAGCTACCTAGATAGGCAAAATTTAGCTTGAGGCTGGGATGAGAGTTAAAGAGGAATCAGTGACGTTAGTAAGTGAACAGACTTACTGGGAGAGCTGCAGGTTCGTGCGCAGGCCAGACGCGATCTTTGCCAGGTTATTGATCTCGAGCATGAGGCTGATGTGAGGCTGGAGGAGGGAATAGGGTTAAAGGTATTATATTTCCTCCACAGTAACAACAATCAAAACAAGAAGAAGAAGAATAGCATTTAAGGCCTTATGGAAATGAAATCTAAGTATCCAGTTACTGTGTGAAATAAAACCCCAGTCACGGTCACCTTGCTGAAACACTTACCTTGTCCAGGCAGAGCTCGAGGCTGGGCCTCTGCTTCAGAATGTCCAGGCGGCTGTGGGCCAGCTGCATCTTGGACCCACAGCCCATGAGCTGAGCCTCCAGCTTCTGCATGTCCCTCACCAGATCCACAATGGTGTCCTGGATCTGCAGGGCACAGGGGTTCATTGGGGCCATAAGGTCACAGAATGGTGAGTGAAGTCTCACAGGAGGTCAAGTGAAATTGTTTTGTAGATGGAAGAATGTGTGAATTGTCTATGTTCATATTATCCATGGAGAAAGAGGAAAACATTGTGCTAGTTGGACCATACAGGAGCTTGATTTTGATACTTTCTCATAAATGATTTCTAACATTTCTCAAGGGGCCACAATGGAATGAAATAGACCTTAGGGTTTTAGTGTACTACACTGATGTGCTCTGTTTTGATCAGTCAATCAATCAAAATAATAAACAATTAAAACCCAAAACAGTCGTCAAAATGATCGTGTCCGACTACAATCCAGTGGTCTGTCCATACTGAAGCCATCCCTCCCTCCACCTGCACTGACCTGCTGCTTCTCCCACTCCAGCACCTCTTTGGCCCTCATCATCTCATTGATCCTCTTCCGCAGGATGCTGTCTGTGGTACAGCGCTGGCTCTCCAGAGCATTCTTAAGCTGTTATGGTTATACAAAACACCAGTGGTATGAGACATAAGTATAACTGTCCATTAGATGGTTTGGAGTGGACCAGCTTAAAGGGTAATTCTGGTTATTTTCAACCTGGACCTTATTTTCATTTGTCAGTTTATTCACTGTGGAGCTCTATATACCTCTCAGTCTGAGTGATGCTCTCCAATACAATCGCCATGATGGCAAAAACTAGGAAAATTAGGGTTGAAAATAACCAGAATTGTCCTTTAAGGATAGCTCCTAACTTCATCCTAAAACCAATCTCCCCTGTCCTGTAACTCAGTGAGCTCAGCATGGCACCAACCCTGACAGGCTGAGGAGTGTGATTTCTCACTCATGGTACTGTAAGAAGCATCCACCAAACAGTTTATGCTAAGCCTGCCCTAAACTCTAGCCTTCAGGTGAGTCTTGTACTAAGGGTTGAGGGACGTCTCTGTCGTTGGCAGGTACCTTGGCCAGTGTGTACTGCAGGTTCCCCCTGAAGCAGGAGCACTCCTTAACCAGCTTCTCAACAGCCAGCTTCAGGCCCTTGCAGCGGGACAGCCACTGGTCATAGCTCAGAGTGCTGGAGGCAAGATGGAGAGCGGATTAAGAGACTGGTGGAATATGATTAAACACATTTAAACTCTACCAAGATAGATATTAAAGATACAATGCTGAAGTTATTTGCCCGCCTAAACTTTGGGGTATATTCACATATAATCTTCCTCAGATGGAAAATTTAACTAGCCCACCATAATTGCAGGTCTGTTTTACCCCTGTGTTTAATTCAAGTGAAAACAAACTTTAGCAATCTCAAAATACATTTCTCATGTTACCTGTGTCATACCGTCAGTCCTAGTATCAAAAGCATAAACAATAAATTTCAGATTAAAAAAAGTCTCTAAGTCACTAAATTACAACAAAGCCTATGGTACAGTGACAGTCTTTCAGCAGGGGGTGTCATACTACAGATTGAGAAGACCACAAATGTTTTGTCAAGGTTATTTCATCTGTTTCTTTTAAAAGAGCAGGATTTGATGCATCTTCATGTGCCAAAAGCCACTGTACTGCCCCCTAGTCCAACCTCAGGCAACATGGGCTACATCGTTTCAAAACAGACACACACTCCTACTCACCCCTTGGTGTTCAGGTTGGGCTGGTATTGATTGGGCATGATGGGGGATTTTAAGTCATAGGTCATGCATTTGGTGTTAAGCTTGATGGCTTCACCCTTGTCCCGGTAGTCCGCCAGCAGCTGAGTGCGGATCCCCCTTAGAGAGCTGAGTTGATCGGGACATCAGAAGTAATCCGTTTCAGAACATGTTAAAATGTAAACAAGATACATACAAATCATTTTAAGTACTGTCACTGTTTTCACACAGGTACAAAATTGTAGGAACTACTGCTCTTTCCGTGATATGAATCCAGACTGAAGCTGTGATGTCCCTTGCTGATTTCACCTATTAAATCCACTTCAAGGAGATTTAAAGATTGAAACATTTGAGGCCTAGATTGTGCAAGACGGTATGTGACTCAATATTAAGAAGATGCTCCTAATATTATGTTCACTCTGTAGTTTTACCAGGCGATAACGACTAAAACCGAAAACATCAACTGAAGATGGGAACACAGTACAGGAAATATACACTGTGTATATTTCATTTCAACTTGGTTCAACTCACATTTGACGTGTTGAAAAACAAAATAACTATAACAATAATAATGGTTATGAAAGAAAATTCTAAAAGAATACCAGAAAAATCTAAATACATCAACATGTATCACTCAGGTAATAGCAATTTCATCATCATAAGAAGAGAAATATAATTTATAAAGGACATATTTTCATGATATAATATGCATTTTGTTTGCCCTGTCTTGATTAATTGATTTCCTACTGGTCGTCCTAACGCTGTGACAGGAGGCTTCATACTGAGCAGCCAAGACTGTGTATTTTATCTTTTCTCTAAGAATAAAGGACATTTCTCTCTGACCTCAGCTTTTCCAGCAACATGTAGATCTGCTTCTGGACCAGCTCTGTGATCTCCTGGGTCAGCTGCACCTCCTTCTCCAGCCCTATCAGCACATGGTCATGAACCAGGTCTCCTGTGGTGCAGCCGTCCCTGAGCAGCACACACTCCTCCAGCACCTGGCAGTACAGGATCATCTCCTGGAGACAGCACTCAGCTGCATCTTTCACCTGAACACACGGTGTCCCAACAGAGGAATACAGGAAAACAATATTGAAGATGAAATTTCACCTAGCTTAATATTTTGAATCACAGAGGAAGTTGTTGTGAACTACTAAGATACAGAGCCTTCGGGGTCCTGTCAGTTAAGTCAGTTATCTCTTACTCCAACATCTCAGCCCTGTAAAGTCATGTGTCTGTCCCACCACAGGTGCTGTCCTTAGTTCTCAGCACTCAGCTATATAAAGTTTAGGTGTTCAGGTGGATGTATGTGTACCTGCTCCAGAGCAGTGATCTCCTGGTCCACTCGGCCGATGCTCTCACGTGTCTGGGTCTGCCATCGGCTCAGCTCCTCACGCCGGCAGCTCAGCTGCCTCATGGTGCTGTGAGTTGCCCGCGGGATCTGCAGCGCACATAAGTAAAGACATTTAAAAAAAAAAGGAATACACATAATAAAAAACAACATGGCCAATGCAAATAAGCCCAGCAAATTTAATTTGTCCAAATAGATGTATCTCATCTAACAAAGAAGTTAATGACAGTCTACGGTCTCACAGATAGCAAAATAGCCAAGTCAGATCATTAGCTATAGAAAATATGAGCAGCATTATCCAAGGGCTGAAGAACAGCTGCTGTGCAGTAACGTTACCTGTGAAACAGCATCACTGTGGACACAGCCAAGATCCTGGCTGAGCTTCAAGACTGAGGTCCTTTGGAGCTGTGACCTGCTGGTCAACAGGCTGCCGCTGCTGGTCCGGTCTGGTAGGGTGTTTCTGGACCCTGGCCTCAGGTGGCCCTCTTTTACTGCACGAGGTCTCCTAGTGGTATAACAAGAATTTTGCTAGGCTATGTAGTAAAACTTATCCTGACTTCTCCAATTTGTCAAGTCTCAACAACCAAATTCTTTGACTCATACCAAGGCAAATATGATTTTTGGTTTGTTTTAAACTGAGGATTTCTTTTTAATTATCAAGGATTGTATGAACAGTTACATTTCAAATTGAAGACACCGAGTTACTTACCACATTATCAGTAAATTAAATCTACAAATCAAAAAGGCCAGTTCCTGAACAGCTTGTTGCCAGATCCAAACGACTTGAGCCAACAACAGGGAGACAGGGAGAGAACGTTTGGAATCTTCTCCATTGTGAGATCTGCTGGAATTCTGATACACAAAGGCTCATAGAATTCATGTAAACATATTAAGCCTCAGGTTTTGTCTCTGAATGTAAATATATATATATATATATATATATATATGTATAACCCTAACCCTATACACACACACACCCATAGTGCCTTCAGAAAATATTCAACCCCCTTAATCTTTTCCACATTTTGTAATACATCTGAATTCTAATTGTATTAGATTAGGACTTTTGTCACTGATCTGCATGCAATAACCCATAATGTCTATTTTTTTTTCTTTACAATAAATGCATTTTATTTACATTTAAATGCGAAGGTGATATGTTCTTGGAAATGCCCTTGAGATGTCTCTACAGCTACACCTTGATCCAGTCCACCTGTGGTATAAAATATAATAAAATATAATAAAATATATACCTGTGGTATAAAATCAAGGAGACAAAGAAACATTCATTCATTTTATAGTTTTATTGATGGTAATTACCCATGGTTTTATTTTATCACTCATCCAGTAATAATCATGGCTTTAAAATTAAATTGACTTCCTTATTATCCAAAGTCACCCTAGTCCATTTAAACACGCAATAGAAAAATATATACTTAATACTTTGTACAATACTGGTTTTGGTCCAAACAAAAGTGGATCAGAAAAGCCAATATACCTTTAGTCATCAAAGGCTCCCCAATTTGCATTTAAGTTCCTTTTAAATGGATTTGGGCAACTTTGAATATAGGGATTTACATAATAAATTCTAAAGACAAAAATGCTGAATGCGGAGTTGGTAACACACAAAAATTCAACTTCACAGATTAAAAAAAAAAATATCACTATTTACAGGTTTTTATAATAATATTCAAAGGCCAATTAAGAGAGAGATAAAGACGGAGAGGCAGAGAGAGGTAAAGGGAGAGTATAACGAATCAAGAGGAGGGAAGGAACGAGAGAGAGAAAGAGAGAGAGAGAAAGAGGGCACAAAAAGCAGAGTAGTGGAGCAAACCAGAGAGGTCAAAGAATTGAACATGGAACAGAGTTTGGAACTACACATTTACAAAGTCCTAAGGAGTAGGACCGGGGCTTCAGCCTCCAGCCCCGTCCATCCTCCACAGTGCATGGGTACGGTTCCCCTCTCCCACCCCCACCCTCCTTACTTCCTCTCCTTGTTTTGTTTTAAACACATTCATTTGCTTCTCGCCTACGGCGGCCCTCGCTGCCCAGGCGATACTCGATCGTTCAGTTGTCATACACACACCGACACGCAACCTCAGCATGTACAAAGAAACCAAACACACCTCAAGTCTGTACATAGAGGGGAAAAAAACAAGCACGCTGCATTCATCACACAGAAACACGCTTATCCCTGTACATACAGCACACACAGCACTAACACCATGGCTACATCTCCAATGGCACCTTGATCACTATCTGTTATGTAAGAGTAGCAGTCTAAATAGTTTACAGGATTACCATTGGAGATTTGCCCCACAGCTCTCACTACCTCTCTGCATATCACAGCTCATAACCTGATCACCCATACTAATTAACAATAGGATTTTGTGTACACTCGCAACTTTGCAGTTTTTGCCTTTGTAATTTTATTACAAAAAGTCATGCCTAAAGTCTAGCAGACATTTGCAGGTGTTGAAAATATAGATATATGACCGTCTTGTTTTTCATGTCGAGCAGAGGTTCCTTGCTTGATTGTTTTTTTAGTCAATGTCATTGTTGTAAGTTAAGTTTTTTTTTTATAACATGTCCCGTGGGAGGGTCTCACATACTAACTGCTCTGGTCTACATGTGAAAACCTCCTAAGACACCAGCCCAGCCGTCAGTTAAACTCCGCCCATCTATCCAGCCCTAGGATGAAGCGGTCCCAGCCTCGGCCCTTCTTCACATGCTAAGTTCAGTGTTTGTCCAGTCGAGGCCCTCCAGGACATTATTCAGCCTCCGGGAGGGATACAGTCAAGTCAAAGTCAAGTCTAGTTTCTGGTCGAGTCCCCAGGGCTCTACTTTCTGCGCCGCACGGCCGTCTTGATCTTGCGCCCAGCAATCGTTTGCTGTCCGGCAGGGGAGGCTACAAAGTTGGATTTAACTGACCTGGAAGAGTAAATGACATTTCCATTATTGTCACAAACACCATCATCAACAACAGCTGTCAAGTCAGCCTGAAGACTTTGGACAAATCTATTTCAGGGTGCGCAGATATGATTCACAGCATACTAGCGTGCATTTACATTGAAAAGTTCCAACATACCCAATATTGAATGCAGCGGGCTGTGTGAAGTTGAATCCACCTCCGGGTGCAGCTGGTTGAGGTGCGATGGAGGGGGTGGCAGAGGGGGCAGGAGATGCCGCTGATCCCGCTCCAAAAGCAAACACACCCGAGTTGTTGGTCGAGGTTCCGAAAGCACTGGCTCCTCCAAACTGAAAGCCTCCACCTGATAACAAAGTCACACATTCAGTTGACTTTCATTTCATCAATTCATGCTAAAGATTTCTTCACATTGTGTGGACCATGAGCACATGGTACTGCAGATAACCTGCAAGTAAAACTGATGATGCCACTGCAGTCACCCACCTGGTGCGGAGTTAGTGGCTGCTCCAAACACAGGTGTGGAGTTGGTCTGCTGTCCAAAGCCCGGGGCCGCGTTGGGCTTGGCCCCAAAGGCCGGGGGCTGGGAGGCTGTGGCCGTGAAAGGGGAAGGGGCTGGGGATCCAAAAGCTGAGCCAAAGGAGGGGGTCTGGTTGGCCCCGAAACCACCAGAGGGGGCTGAGCTGAAGACAAACGGGGAGGGCGCAGCAGACGGGGCTGGAGAAAAACAAAGAAAAATTAGTAAAGGTTGGGCAATAACAACACATGTACAGGTAATACAATTCAACATTTAAGAATTTCAAATGTCATTAACAAAAAGGCAAGCCCTTTTACAATATAGCCACAAGTGTCAATACCAGGGTTTAAACCATTGGGGCAATGCTCATGATTCAAAACTGTCAAGAGCTATATGGAAATGTTCAAAGATTACACTTGCTGTCATTTGCTTAATTGTGATAGGGACATCCATTCAATGAGATTGAGACAGTTGTAACTTAGAGTGGTGGCCATCAATTAAGTTCCCAAGTGGACAGTGTAGGAGAAGTATGACGACATGACGACATTAAAGTATGACGACATTAAACCTTCCTTTGAGTTTGCATGAAATTTTTTGCATGTCTAAATAGGTCCCAACATGTCAACCAAGTTTCACAGTTATCGCTCAAGCCCACTATAAGCTATTATGAAACAGACAACATGCTCACGCACCTATGACAACCATACAACTAATTAAGCATATTCTATAAAAGGAACAAATTTCATGTAAAATTTTCAGGACAAAAACAAGCATTATAGGCTACCAAAGGAGATACAGACCTGAAGATGAGGCAGCAGAGGGCGCTGCTGCTCCAAAAGCAAAGGAGGGAGCAGCAGCAGGAGCAGCGCTGGCAGCAGCCCCAAAGAGGAAGGGCTGAGCCGCAGGTGGGGCCGGGGCGGAGTTCAGGGAGGTGGCTGATGGGGCAGGCGGCTGGCTGTCCTGGCTCTGGCCAAAGAAGGTCTTGGTTGGGGGAGCGTCACCTGAGGAAGAGGCGGCCTGACCAAAGATGAAGGCGCTGGGGGCTGCAGCAGGAGCAGGAGCCTGGGTGGAGCTGCTGGTGTTGCCAAACAGACTGGGGGCTGGGGTGACGGTGGAGGATGAGGAGGTGGTGGTGGCATTGCTCGTCATGAAGGAAAATGCTGGTTTTGGAGCAGTAGCAGGATCTGTGGGAGGGAAAAGACAGTGTCAATTATGGTGTGAACTAATACTGCAGTAGAAAAGTTGTTTTGCTGAAACTTGAAATATTTTGTGAATTAATAAAACAAACAAACAAAGCAACAATATTAAATAAGATGCACTCTATTGATCCCCTAGGGGAAATAATGGCAGAATGAATCAACAAAGAATAACAGATCATGTCAACAAAACCATAGTATTGACAAATGAAATGCTACATCTATGACTAGAATAATCAGTATGTTAACTTTCTCTCACCTGCAGCACTTTGTCCAAAGCCGAAGGAGGGTTTAGGACACTCTGGAGCGGGGTTTTCGCTCTTGTCTGCTGGCTTGCCGAAGGTGAATGTGGGTGCCGGCTGCTCTTTGGGAGCGTCGGGTTTGCTGAAGGAGAAACCCCCTAAAGTGGCAGGTGCCTGTGTGACCTCCGGCTCTTTAGTAGCAGCACCAAACAGGAAGCCAGAGGGAGCAGAGGCAGCAGCTTCCTTCTTTTCCTCTGGCTTCCCAAAGGTAAACGCGGGAGCAGCAGGCTCCTTTTCTGCCGATAAGGATCCAAAAGTAGAGCCCCCTAGTGGTGTGTTGGTAGTCAGACTGGGCTCACCCAGCCTCCCAAATACAGATCCAGTGGTGGTGGTGTTTGTTGATGTGGTGTCAGTTGATGACGCTGCAATGTCACTCTTTTCTTGCGAGGAAGTAGGGAGAGTAAAAGTCACAGAGGATGAGGTGATAGTGGGTGCTGCTGTTATTGTCTCATCGGGTTTTGACAGTCCAAAGGAGAAGCCGTCCTTGGAGGACTTACTCTCTGTGCTAGACGTTCCGGTTCCAAACGCTATCCCACTACTGGCTCCAAATTGAAACCCAGAACCTGCGGCAGGTTGGTCTGACTTTTTGTCATCACTGGCTGTTGCCTGGGTGGAGGCAGACCCAAATTTAAAGCCCTCAGTAGAGCCGCCGAATTTGAACCCTGACGGTTCAGTAGTGTCTTTAGAAGTGGTTTCTGATGAGGCGCTTCCAAATGACCCTCCAAATTTGAATCCACCAGACGATGATGAGGAGGTCTCTGAAAGGGAACCCCCAAACTTGAACCCCCCAGATCCAGAGGTACAGTCTGATGATGAGCCAAACTTGAAACCTCCTGAACCAGAGGTAGAAGTGCCAAATGCAGAGGAGCCGGAGGTGCCAAAAGTGGATGAACCAAAAGCTGAACAAGAAAAACAAAAGGATTACAATAATTCCAAAAGGTGAAATATACAGATCAAGCTTATTACAAATTTTATTCAGTTCAAAATTTTCTACTTTCTCCAGACCTTAATTACTTCACTGGATTTGGTACTGATTTTTTGACGGTTCAACATGATGCATGAAAATAATAGTTGGGCAATATGATTTTCAACTAGGTGGCATCTTTAAATAGCTAAACATTATTTTCTTACACCAAACGTGAAGAAAATTAGTTAACAACTTAATAAAATATGCATCAGGACATATTTTGCCCCCCACACACTGAATAGGATTTGGGCACCAGCAATCAATTTTAGATCGGTCAGTGCTGTCATTAACCATCAACATGTGTTGGCAAAACCTCTGCTTCCACAGCGGGGAAGTATATTTACCTTTGGACTCCACTTTAGCTCCGGGTTTGGGTGTCTGGCAGGCAACACACTGTACGTCGGCGGCCTTGTTCTGTACACAGCAGACATCACAATCCCAAGCGCCCTCTGGCTTCTTAAACTTGTCCCCGAATCCCAACAGAGGGGCGCTGCTGGCTGACGCTGAGGCTAATGTTGAGGACGCTCCCGCTGACGCTCCTGTTAAGTGAGGAAAGGAAGACACACAAATCAACAAACCATCTCTCAACATCCCAATTATTTAATGACAGCTAATGTGATTCTACTTTCATGAAAAAGGAGGAATTGTAAATACAGAGACCAAGATCTTGTGTTTTGGTGAGCAATGAACACCAACATTTGCTCTCTCCCCATTACCTGGTTTAGCGCTCATGCAGGCCACACACTTTGTTTCCTGCGCCTTGTTCTCCACCATACATGTATCACATTCCCATGCACCCTCTGGCTTCTTGAACTTGTCTCCAAATCCAACGAACCCTGTAGAAACGGGGGCTGTCGGGGTAGATACAGTCTTAACGGCTGAGAAGGCAGAAGGAAGAGTCAGTGAGGGCTTAACCCCCATGCCTGGCTTGGCTGTATCACAGGCCACGCACTTAACTGCGTCAGGTTTGTTCTGAACAAGACACGTATCGCACTCCCAGGTTCCCGCGGGTTTGGCAAACCTTGCGCCAAAACCTGTGGTGGTTGTAGTTGTGGTAGTGCTGCTGTTCTCTAGCCCAGCCGAGGTGGCAGATGTTGGCTTACTGTCCAAAGATTTGGATGAGG
The DNA here is from genome assembly GCF_046629955.1 of Centroberyx affinis. Classification (NCBI taxonomy): domain Eukaryota; kingdom Metazoa; phylum Chordata; class Actinopteri; order Beryciformes; family Berycidae; genus Centroberyx; species Centroberyx affinis. Next base: position 471,718 of record NW_027279523.1, read on the forward strand.
AGGAATTGGGTTGTGGAGTCATGCAGGCAACGCACTTGGAGTCCGATGGTTTGTTCTGAACTAAGCAGGTGTCACAATTCCACGAGCCTGCCGGGGGTTTGAACAAGTCGCCAAACCCTGTGGAAGAAGAGGAGAGGGAGGAGGAGGTGCTAGAGGTGGAGGAAAGGGCTGTGGATTCTGTGGAGGTCTGCTGGGGAGCCGTGTCAGGACCTGGGGAACTCCGAGCAACAGGAGAGGCAAAGCCTAGAGAGAGGGAAAAGGTGAAGGGTAAAAAACATTAGAACATCCAGATTCCGTCTTGCAAAGATACAAACAAAAAATACTGCAGATAATGTTTAATTGATTCTAACCAGGTGCTTTGAGGAGGTCCAGCACACTGCCCTGCTTCAGGGCCTTGGCTGGTTTGAAGGGTCCTTCAAAATCTTCTGTGCTATTGCTTGTAGTTGACTTCACTGTAGAAAACAACAGGAGGATCAAATCATTATTAGAGTTCCAATTTTCTGCATAAAGGCAAGAAAACAACACCAGGTCAACTCTGACACCACTCTTTCTTACCTTCTGCCACTATGGGAGTAGCTAGCTTCCCATTTGACATAGAGGGACCCATTTTTGCTACAGGTGCACTAAAAGTAAATCCAGCCTAGGAGGAGGAAAAGAAAACGACTATTAGTATCAACTTTACTGATGTAAATAATTAAAATCTTGAAAATTACTACTCTTTAAGAAACTGTATATACTTACAGAAGGGGAAAAGGTAGGTGGGCTAGCAGCAGTTGCTTTGACAATGGGGGAGGAAAAGGTAAAAGGTTCACAGGGGGGTGTAGAGGCTGCGGGAGGCTCCTGAAAGAAACATACCATTAGGTGAGTGCGCTCATTAGACCATTCACACACACAGCTGTTAAGCTTTAGATGTGGGTGTGACCCAATAACACGAGAAAGTTTAAAGTCAGACCTTATCTGTGACAGTTTCCTTGGCAGGGGTCACAGGCGTCATGCTGGGGGTGGGGTTGACGGCGATGAAGGCGGTGGGGGGTGGGGAGGAGAAGCTGAAGGTGGGCAGGCTGAAGGTGCTGATGGGAAGCGAGATGGCTGGCAGGTCTGGCACCTCAGCCACCTGATGTCAGAACAAGCATGTATACCACAGTGAGCTCAATTTCAAGGCACAACACACTGCCAAAAGAAAAATGCAAACATTAAATGTTTATGGCATTTCTGGATATCGTTACAGTATTCACCTCATCGTCTTCAGGGCGTTTGGAAGACGGCCGTGTACTGGTCCTCTCCCTCTTCATCTTGCCCCCTCCGGAGCTTGAGCTGCTGGCTGCAGGCGTGCTGGACAGAGGGTAAGCTGGGCCACAAGAACTAGTTGTGCTGAGAGAGGGGGAAAGAAACAGAGTTAAACTGAGTCAAGTAAATTTAGACTCACAATGTATGGAGACCAGCCTAGCATCCAAAGCCTCCTAAATAATGATGCATCAGTACCTTTGAGATGGACCTGGGGCTGCTTCAGGTATTTGTGGTGATTGTCTTGTGGGCTAAGGGAGAAAAAGAAATGGAGCATCAAATATTATGCTAGGAACCCTTTTATTGCATTTAATACAGAAGAACCATGTGGCTGTGTGAAGTCAGTGGCTCTGACCGTGTCTCTTGGGGTCCTGTCCAAGGTTCGGCCCACTCCACCGGGGGTCAGAGACGGCCTGAAGGACACAGAGCGATTTCCTGACACTGAAGCTGCTGCAGGAATCACCAGCCTCTGCACTGGCGGGAGGGGGGAATCCAGCTGAAGATAAGAGAGGGAGGCAATATGTGAATCATCAGCTTAAACTTAACCGACAGAACCATGGCATTCAAATATTATGGCCTCAAAAACTGACCGTAAAAAGCAGCAGCGCGCACAGCTCCAAATCTTAAACAATGTATCGGGTGCACGGTTGTGGCAAGGATCAAAACAAACAGAACAACGGCACTCACAGAACAATAATCTTCTTATTTATTATGGGCAAAAAACGAACGCGTTTCGGCTAGAAGCCATCATCAGCGTGAAAAAACTGACCGAACAGAGTGGTGGTAACCCTTATTGGTTTATCAATTTTGGATCCTGCCAAGTGCACAAGACCCAAAACCAACAAAACTAATATCAGACATGAAAGACCAAGTTAGGTTTAGGCCAGTCTTGCCTGTGTGGGTCAATAGACCATTGTTGGGTTTTACAAAGCAGCTGTCACAGCTGGGAATGCCTGACAGTTATTACTGAGGACTAGTCCAGTCCTGGCACAGTTTAACAATGGACTACACTGGACAACACACCTCTCTCTCTCTCACTCTCACACACACACACACACACACACACACACACACACACTTTCGCTTGCTAATACAATCATGCAGTCTGGCACACTTCTCCAAATAAGCGTGTGTGCATGCGCACAGTGGTGAACAGCTGTGTCCCAGCCGAGGAGAATCCTGTTGACTAGTATAAAAGAGGCCAACAGGCGGTAGGACAGGAAGCGACAGGAAGACAAACCAAAGCAAGTGCTGCTGGGTTTGTACAATGATGTCCCTGTTCACATCACTGAAGCCTGCTGAAATATCCGCGCAGCACAGCGGTGAACGAATTGGTTGATGTGCACACACACGTCATGCGGTGACATATGACCCAAACATACCATAAAAACAAACTAACATGTGGCTTAGTGTGGACAGCTAGAGACAAATACAACTTTCTAATGAACTGGGCATGAAGGAATATTATCACAAGGATTTAAAAATCAATATTTACCCGTTTCTTTTTGCTCTGGAAATGTGAAAGATCTAGATTTGTGCCATCCATTGACTGCAAGGAGAAAAATGAGAAAATGAATAAGACAATGTTTTAATTGGGTTAGGGTTAGTTTTTTTGGACACACTTGTCAGTCACTACTAACACCCCCCCCCCCCCCCCCCCTCCTTTTGTGTGTGCATGATCACATCCATGTTGTGTATTGTACAAAAAGTGTGTGATTGCAAACAAATCAGGTTCTAATGATTATTTTGCGACAACGACATCCAAAACACTTACTGCTGACAGGGGGGAGGCTGCAGCTGGGATCCTCTTGGCATCCTGTTGAGAAAACAAAGACCTGATCAAAACACAGCTATTTTAGAGAAAAATCATTTACCAAAATTGAATACTGTGACCATGACAACGTGACACAAAATTTACATTACCTTTTCAATTGGCAACATAAAAACGGTAACTTTCCCATCACACTTATTGCATAATGAATCCAAGTTGGAGTAGAAGAGATGGCTGTGTATACCTCCTGTATGTGTGTGTGTGTGTCTGTGTGCGTGTATACACTCACAGCCAGAGGACTTGACATGCGCTCCAGGGACTGCAGGATGCGTCTGGCTGTGGCGCTGGTCACCCCACAGGGCTGGGCACCAGCAGGCTTGGCCTTGATCTGCCTCCTCACTGGGGCCTACAGATCGATCAGACAGTCATTTAATCGGTCTCTCAAATAACCAAATCAATATATACTTCACATTGACTTTTATCCTACAGCACCACTGTCTGACATTAACTTCTTGGCTCACCCGCCAAAAAAATACCCAAATTACCTGCCATGAATAATTTTTACTGGCCAAAATAATTAATATACGTTTTTCATAGAAGTATGTCACTCTACCCTTCTTCAATGCTATTTTGTGTATGGAATCAGGTGCTGTGAGTTAACTTAAAAGTTTGACACACACTTAATAATGGATCAAGTTTATAATTCATCATGAAGCGCAACAAAATTCACTATAACTGATGCTTAGCAGGTGTTCATTTCCAGACCCTGCATGGCTCTCATCAAGGACTTACAGAAGAGTTGCCTTTTGGCTTTTCTACTAAGTTAGTGTGTTAAGCGAGCAGCACATGGAGGTAGTTGGGGCCTGACCTGGTAAGGTGTGCCGGGGCGAGTGCGAGAGCTCCTGACCGCAGCTGCCCCGCCATATGTGGTCTTCCCAGGGTAGAAGGGTGAATCCCCCAGCTGGCTGGAGTTCAGCACTGTGCTGTTCAATGTCGACTGGAGGAGAGAGCGGTAAACTGGAAACTTAAACACAGCCTTTGTACACTACATCAAAATGATAATCAATGGTTTTCTCAAACACAAACTAATTAGGGTTTTGCATGTTTTTGCACAACAGCTTTTTGTAATATAAGAAATGAGACAAAGAAAAAAAAAGTTCAATCTCATGAGCAAACTAGCAAATACATAAAGCTGAATGCAACCAGCTCTGGTAGTGACTGGCTGCGAGCAGAGTGAGACTAAAAGAGATTTCTCTAGGGCTGCATTTAAATCATAAAAGTATTTTACGTTGGTGCTCGATGTCCCAACATTTTGTCTAGACCTAAAAAGCAATGCTCAGTGCAAGCTGTATTGAAGTTTCTGTTGCCCGTGACTTTGCAGAGGGTCAATTGGGCGCACTGACCGAATTCCAGAGGGACATTTTATATTTAAGTGGGTCACTGGCAGCCTAGATCAAACCCTGTGACACACATTTGCTCCCTCAAGCAGGGTTTTTCCTGGCTCAGAAAAGGGCTTCAGTGGTACTTGTGTGGGCCAGCGCACACAATCAATTGACCCGACTCCCTTGATCATATTCAGGCTATTATAGTTAACAAGTGGTTGACAAAATATAACAAAAATAATAATTCAAATAAACACATAAAACAATATATTAAGTTTGACTGTATGCAATTAATTTAACTGTATGATTATGCTAGAAAGTGAATTTTAAGTGGTTTAAAAGACTTTTCCTCCATTGAAACTTCAACAGTGAAGCAGAATTGCAGCAGGCAGTAAGTCTGCATACCCTTAAGCATTTCACAAAATTAGGATATTGGAAAATACCATGTTTGGATAAATATTTGGTTGTTCATATTTAGTGTTGGATAAATATTTGGTTGTTCACATTTAGTGTCGGAACACTGCATAGAAATTACAGGTTAATAATTCAGACCTGAGCCTGCGCACTCACCAGTGTCTCTCTCTTTCTCTGTGCAGGTATTCAGCAAACACACCTGACTTGCCTACCACTTAGCTGATAACAATCATTTCCTCTTGGAGTAAGAACATTATTCACCAAATGAGTCTGCTATTTAACTTTGGCAAAAAGTTAGCTGACATTTTTGTCTCGCTTGCACCTCATTTTGAAGCAGCAACGTTACTTTAGTGCATCTCGTGAAGAATGGTTGTTGCTTTCACTTGACTTCTTCAGCACTCATGACTGCCGCCCTGCTGGTTGGAGTACCGCATAACATCCAAAATAGAACAGGGAAAATCTAAGCTGCTGTAGTCATTCATTATAAAACATTAATATCTATATAAATGCAAAGCTTTGTTTGTGGCTCAAATGTGTTCTCTGTAAACAAGCAATCCTTTACTCACTGACGAGACTCACTATTTGACTGGCAGAAAATGAAACACTCACATTGGAGGAGGTTCCAAAGACAGACAGGTTGAAAGCAGGCTTTTTCAGACTGGACTGTGCAGGCTGGGGCCCAGAACTGGTTCTGTCTGTCTCTGGGGACCACAGCTGGGGGATCAATGCTGTTTTAGAGGTGGGGACATCTGCAGAGAAACATGTAGTTTTGTGAAACCAACACAGCCACAGAGGATACGGTCTGGGCATTTTGAGAGAGCAGAAATCTAGCTTGAACGTTAGAGGAAAAAGGGTGGGAGCAGGTACATCACTGGGCTTATAAAGTGGGCACCTCCCATCACATGAATATGAATTAGGCTCACAACACTTTCAACAACACGTTCAACATCAAATTCTGGCGTACCGGAACCAACCCCCTCTACACCTGCTCTCACTTAACAGAAATACAGTCACCTACACTACCGTATAATTAGCCTAACACCCAGTTGATAACATTTCCTCATAATTTATAAACTCGCCATTGGTCATGTTGAGACTGTTTGAGATGTGGATCATTCAAAAAGTGGTGGCATGATATGTTAAAAGTCTATTCAAACACACCAAACTAGCCTTTAAAGACACACAAGCCTTCACATGCAGAGACAAAACCTTTTGTACAAATACACTTTCTCTCTGTACCTTTGTCAGAGGCACGGGAGGAGAAGCCGCTAGTGGTGGAGATGTTGTCGTCTTCGTGCTGCGAGAGGTTGTCCTTGATCTCCTTGACCAAGGAGAAGCCCGTGGAAAAGGGCCCAGGGGCCGAGGAGGTGGAGGGCTGTGAGAAGAGGCTGCTGGAGGCCCCCAGGACCGGGGAGGAGGCATCCAGCGGGGGGAAGTGGAGGTGGGAGCGGTTCAGGGGGGGTCGAGACAGCACATGCTCCTGGAAGTTGAGGGACGCCCGGCTAGTCGAGGGCTCTGTGAGGGAGAGAAACCAGAGGTGGGCATGGTGGGCAGGTGGATAGCACGACCAAATACACAAGGGATATACATTTCCCTGGCTTATATCTGTGATAGCTCAAGGGACTGACTGGATCCCTCACCTGTGTTACTGGTGCTGGGCTCCGGGGAGTCCCGTCCGTCAAGGGGAGGAGGTCCCTCCTCGCTGCCGTTAGGTGGGGGCTGGCTGTTCTGCTCTGTCCCCTGCACAACCCCTCCCCCTTCAGCAGCCTCCCCATTCTTGAAGTATTTCTGCAGCCAGGAAGGAACGATGCTCTTTACTGTGTCTGTCACCCGACTGATCAGGCCTGGCTGCTGCTGATAAAATGTGAGAAAAGAGAGAGGAGGCAAGGAAGAGAAGGATGAAATGAGAGAGCCGAGAGAAACACAGAGACAGACAGTGGAGAGAACCAATTAATAGTCAGGTATTATTTTCAGGTTCTCCACCATAATTTTCACCTGATAATCAGCATTCAATGTGATTCTCTACACATGATTCACTACAACAAATCACTAATAGTTTTGCTGAATCTGGCTCATTTCTTTTTCAGCACTTGACAAAGTACCAAAAATAATCTAGGGGAACAAATACGATGCTGAAGAAAACTTAAGACATGCTTGGTTTGTAAATAAATACTGCAATATAGGCCACTTAGGGCTGTACAGTGTGACATATATGTCGCAGGTGCTACAAAAAAATCGGTCTGTGCTATGAATGAATTTACCGCAGTAGCACCCGTGCAATACAGTTTTGCGTGTTTGTGGAGCCGCTTGTTTGTGTGAAGTGAGGGTTTGTGTACTTGTTTGTATGTGAGGTGAATCGATGCCACATCACTATTCTACTTGGTAGTTGTAGTCCATCATGCGATTAAAAATCATGTCCCTGGCTGCGTAGAGTCCATACATCCAACACCAATTCCCACAATTCCTAGGTTACAATCCCATAATTCCTATGCGGTTGCCTCTACGTTTCCTCCGAGGGCAGTGCAGCACCCGGACAGTCTACAGCGTGCACACGCTACAGTTATATTGTAGCTCATCTTCAAAAAAGGCAAGCTGTTGCAAATATGTTTTGATTTAATGAATAAATAATTACCTTTGCAAGACGAACGTGAAGTATATTATGAACTTTCTACGCCGGCACTCAGAGACTAACGTAAGCAGAGCGGAGCAGCGATCAGCAGTAACAAACGAGACCGGCTGACCAACACACACTGCAGCATTAAACAACTTATACCAACTCTGAGGTGAAGAAGATAACTCGGTGCTCAGTCTGTTTCACCTGAAAAATCCTGCGCCCACTCAGCGTCTTGGACAACGATGGCTTTCCCCGGAGCTAACGGTGCAGCAGAGAGGCTGCTCTCCACTGCTGGAGACATAACGTTAATAACAACACAGCGGAGCACTCCGCCTCCCCCTCATTTTGTTAATCTCATACAGGCAGGAGACTGTAAGATGCTTTCAAATTAATTTATTCATTAATTAATGCAGTTAACTTTTTAAAATAAAAAGGCTGCGGACTATTTACCTTAATTGCCAGTTCATATTGTATTTCAGTGGACTAAGGACACCAGTTAATGGTTTGGCACAGAGACTGAAAATAGTGCCCCCTTTTCTATTCATTCAATCGAGAATCGTTTTAAATCGAGAATCGATTCTGAATCGATTCGGACACCCAAGAATCGGAATCAAATCAAATCGTGAGATTCCCAAAGATTCACACCCCTAATTTGAAGCGTAATCTATTGATGTTTTGTATACACTTGTTATGTCCCTGCAATTTACCATTATGGGCAAATAAAGAAAATGTTTGTCTGAAAACATTTCTTGTTAAGGTTTGGATTTTGTGTGCCCTGTATGCAACATTAATGTCCTTTGCCAGTCACATACCTGTTTAAGTGATGAACTGCACTACTTGTGGTTGTTTTTAGAGATGGTAATAGACGTTTTATAAGCGTGCTACAATTTTGTGGCCTGTGCTACAAAACTATCAACCTCTATAGCACCAGTGCTATGTCAAAAAAAAGTTAACGTACAGCCCTGCTTCATAGTGGCCTATATTGTTTAGAAGGCCTTTCCCCTTTACATAAAATGTTGCAGTCTTGTGATTTGGAAAAAACAGAAATCAATATCGCATTTGTTTTTTTTGATCAGCTGCATAGCCCTATTTACAATGAGAAGCCATTCCTGCTCCCCAGTACACAGCCCCACTCAAGCACACCAGGGCAGAAACTGGGTCAGGCAGGCAGTGCATGCTTCTATGAAGCAGTGAGCAAGTGGCACTGGCCTGCACTGCACTGAGGTCTAATATTGGCTGAATTCCAATCAATGGAGATGAGCCTTGTGTCCGACACTCTGTATAAATTTCTTTTTGTGGAACTGGAAATATGAGTAACAGCGTTTTCAATCATTTACATCTTTAGAACGCATCTCTCTCTTAATGCCTATAAAGTGTGGTAACAATGAAGAAAAACAACGAAGAAAACCGTCTTCCGCGTTTAGGGAGCTTTCCAGGTCTTAATTGGCTAACTGAAATTTACCCATTATCTCTGAATTTGGATGTAGGTCTGGGAGTTAGAATAGGCTAGACACAAGGGGGATGCTTCAGGTTTTAAATCAATCACATTCTCTTTGGTTCCAGACTGATAACGTAACTATACTTGAACATCTTCAGACCACATCAAGGCAAGACATCGCTGTGCTATGTTCCTGAGATACTACAGATGATGGGGAACAGGTGAAGAAAGGGCTGGCTAGCTAGTGCACCACTTCATACGTACACCGTCTAGCTGATGGTAGCTTTCACGGCCTGATAAGAGCCATGTGTGCCTCTTGCTTTGTGCTTATCTGTGAAATACACCAGGGGGCCAGCCTGCACTTCAACCTGTCTGAACTTGCTAATTCACACCATTTCAACCAGTCAAGGACCAGTATGTAACCACCACAGTGCAGGTTTACTTAGTGCTACATAAGCTATTGTGATTATAAGGATTTAAGGGGGCCGCTTTACTCCTGTGGACAGGGTCATGGGACCAAAGGGCCTGAGGCAGACTGTCGTGCATGTGTCATTGTTCTCCCAGGAAGCAATCATGTTGGGTTCAAACACCGGGCGATTTTGATTTAATACGCTAGTGCCAGTACACTGACCAGTGTATCCAGCTATTCAAGCACTCCAGTCATTTGAAAGGCAAAAAGCTGTCATTACTGTAAACTCAAGTGACATGAATGTGACAGCTCTTGAGATCCAACAGCATCCCAAATTCTAGCCATTCCAATGTATTTTACAAACTACAGAAAATATGTTATAGAGTTTTTGGCACTAAAACAGAAACAACTTCTAAGTGTCTTATAAGTTATACAGAAATTATACAGGAAAATTATACAATACAGAAAAATGACGGTGAAGTTCAAAGTAAAAATGTTTTTCTCAGCTGATTTGTGCTTAGAAAATGGGCCAAACAATAAATAGCAATTAAGGACAGACAACTAAACAAGACTCATTGGCTGGAGATAGGAGCAGCTAAATAATCTGACCTCAAATCCTCTGTCAACACTGGCCAGCCATACCCTCCAACGAGAGCGGTGTTAATAATTTCCTATAAAATGGGCAAGCACTCCTACAACTCACACAGCGGTCGCATCTCAATTCCATGAGACTTCCTGTCCTCATTCCCCTAAACTGAAATAGAAATGTTCGCATTCATCTGTGATACTGTATTTAAGATGGAGAGGAACTACGAAAAAGAAGATATTTAGACTACTGCGACACAGCCTGGGGTCCACGGGCCCCAGCTCACCTTGTCGCACTACAGTTCACTTGCTAAAAGAGCATATGCATACAAAATAAACCAGCCAACCGCTATTATGTAGTGGCATCTCCAGTCTTCATAAATATGGGTCAAAGGTCAGAGGTGATTAATCCTTCAGACTTTCACCAGCTAAGTTCAATCAGTTTACCCATGTGAGGCTAAGTTTTTTTTATATTTCCTCTACAGTTCAATACTATTATGGATGTGATTTGATGAATAAAATTTAAGATATTCGAATTCCCCCACCTACTGGTTTATCAGCTGTTGTAATTTCAGTTGTTTATCTCTCTCCCACCGGGACTAGTAACCTAAAGGCTAGGCTAGAGCTTCATGTTCAAGTGTCGCTGTAGCTTGCTTGCAGTGTCTTTGGCGGTGCGAGCATTTATAGATCTGTGTTGGTAGTTCGGTGCGTAGACCACCTAAAAACACTAGAAGGCAATGTCGTGCTTTGTTGCATTCTGTAATTGTTTACCTTCTCAGGAACAGAACAGTAACAATGGTGGTGCATAGCCATTTGGAACTGGCAATGGCTTTGTTAAATGAGGAAGAGCTAATTTGTCTATCATTATTGAAAAGGAGAAAATTACATCAGAGAAGATCTCTCTTTGACCTGCTCCATGTTGTCTTCCCCATCAGCAGAAATCAACCGGAAAAATGTATGAGGAAATACAAAGCGGACCATCACAGTTCTTGCGGTCGTACGTTGCCCTACATTTTTGGAGAGGTGCACATAAGCTATGCCAGGAGCCTCTGTGGGCTACACAGACACTGCAGACATCTACGGTGTAGCTATGGTGACGTTTTGACGTTGAACCATATATTAGCCAATATTTATTTGGGTCAGCAGTATATCTTAGCTGCCAATAGAGGGGCAGTACAGTTTTTGAGGGGTCACCAAAACAAAAGGAATGTGCAGCTGATATTTGCATTTACACAAACAAAACACTACAAGTTCAAGTTCACGTTTGTCAGTTACTATATTTTTGTTTACTTTGGCATTGATGCACCATTGTTTTAACTCCTGCCCCATTATCCTCTATTAATTTTCAACACTTATCATTTTCAATACAATGTGTAACTACTAATATTTGATCAAGAACAGGGCCTGCCTCTAATAACCTAAATTCTTTTTGGCCTTTGGCGAATATTTTGGCTGTTCATTAAGTAGGATATGGCGTTTTTCAAGGAATTTTGCATTCATACCTCACAACAGGCCTGATTTTTTTGTATGACAAATTAAACGATTGTCATTAACATATTTATCAACTAACAATAAAACTACTAATAATGCAAATGCTGAGCTATGTCAATATAGCTAAATGATAATCTAGCTAGTCCGAAAGGTCAGCTAGCAAACACATCTCGCCTTTCTCTTACTTCAGCCTGTCCTCAAAGGAACTCCTTGGCACCATTTTTGAGGTAACTAGCCCAGTTACCCTTCCGTACACATCAGTTAGCGAGCGTGCTAGTGGGCTGTGTTTCCCATATTTAAACAAACCAACCATATAATTTATAGCTAACTTGAATATTTAATTCTGCATACAAATTGATCTGTAACGACTGCCTAACGGGGACAGCAATTATCTAATAAATATCAGTACATTCGTTCATTGTCTTACAATGGTTTAAAGCAAACACCAATTTCTGTACAAGGGGTAGGTAAAGCCTCTCAGTCCACCATGTGGGCTCCAAATCAGCCAATGCTTCCTACGCAATCCAGCTGGCAGAGATTTAGCAAATGTTAGCTAGCTAGCACTCACTATACAACGAACGTGTCTCAAAAATCTACAGAAAATGTATATTTGTCTGTTTATAACACAGGTGCCTATAACTGTGGATAGTGAGAAACTAGAGCTCAAACATCACATTATCACAACCGACCATGGTGTGGTGTAGCCAAAGTTAAGAACCAGAGACAACAATGCGCTGCTCGCTAATGCTAGCCTACTAGCTAGCATTCGGATCAGCTAGCTACCGTTTAGAATTGACTTCCTTGCTATTTGCTAACTTAGCTAGGAGCTAACAACTTGCTAACGGCGCTGTCGTTGATCATGACTGCTTGTATTTTAAATTATCGCACAAGCGCTCAAACAACTGATGTTTTATTAGTCTAAACGACCCGTGGTATCATGCTTTTGACCTGTCAAGTCCGTCTCATTTGTCTTCCCTTTAGATACGTCTGTCGGCTAATACGCTAGCAGCCAGCTTGCTAGTTCGCATTTCCGTGACATGCTAGCAGCGCGTGGAGGCCATGAGCGCTAACAGCAGGCCACAAAATGTCTCCAACAAAACAATAACAAGAGCTAAAAGATAATGGCATTACAGTCACTATTATGTCCTCGACGCAAGCTTTTCACGCAAAAACTTCCACTTGATTTACCTGTTTACTTTTGGCGTAAGGTTTAGAGGCAATATGATATCTTCTGCTTCTAATTTTCCCTCCACCCGTGGCCGCCATGGCTTGTTCGTTTGAGTGTCTATCGGTCTTTCGGCGCCGGATAGCTGTCATCCAGCACAGCGGCTATTCAGAGCGGGAACTATGGGAAATGAAGTAGCTGAACATACGTACTAGACCCATTTCACAGGACTTTGTCCCACATACCCCCTATCTGAGAGGAATTGTGTTATTAGCTGTGACTTTGAAAATAATTACATAACTGTTTATAAAAGTGTTTATATTATATTTGAGGAGAGTAATCATTTTATACATTCTCATTGTATTCACTTTTGGTGAATGACACAAAAGACATGGTGAAATTAAGATATTATTGTGTATTTTGGGTCAATTTATCAGGATTTTTTTTTTTTTTAAGTGGAGTGGGCAGACCACTCACCCTTTGTATTTTTATCCTTTATTGAGGCAGTGGTTAGAAGGGAGACATATATGAGAGGATTTGAGCCTAGGTAAGCAAGGGCATGTGGTTCCAGAGGCAGGGCACTAAACCACCCAGTTGTCTCTAGGCACTGCCATGGGAGTTTGGCATCCCTGTGGGACTTGTGTAGTGTAGTATATGGTACACTGTGGGGTTTGTATGTGGTAACGTCTGCAGTATGTTACTATAACGCCTGTGGCACATTACCACAACACGTAGTGTGTGGTAAGGTCTGCGGTACATGACAGAAAAAAATTGGTTGTGGTGGGATGCCGAAGTCCAATAAAAATACCACAAGACCATTTCCGGCTACCATGGGAAATTTTCATATGGGTCTGTCCACAAATCGTGTCTAGTGCTGTTATATTAGAGGTGTGAAACAGACATCAAGATAGTAACATTAATGTAGGTCATGGTGTAGACATATGACAGAAGTACTTCTCCGCTGGCAGACATCACAGTGTACAAGGTGCAGTGACTAGAACAACAAAATAGCTACAATAGGGGAAACAATGAACAACAATTATTGGAAATGTAGTCATTTTTTAATGTGTACAAAAACAAGCAAACCCACAAATAAAATCAGTAGTATATTAGAGGTTAGAAATTACAGACTTCAAACTTTTGAGCTTGAATACAGTGTGCTTTGGCACTTTAAATATTTTAGATGTTCAAAGACTGGAATCATTGATGCAGAGCTGTGCTGAAGCCAGTTCCATTCAAATAACATCAACAGAAATGTAATAAATAGACAATAAGTTATTAACATTGGTTAAACTAATGGGAGAATTGTGAAACAGACCCCAACACTAAATGGCAAACTCATGTACATCATATGAAAATGCGAAGAGCAACAAGGAAACAGCTTGGTTGGAACAGTCACTTACTGTATGTTATATAGAATTCACCTTTCTGCAAACATTAATTTAGATCACACACAAAAAAATCAAGTGAATTGCTTTTTTTCTGCACCATTGATTATCCTCAGCAGTTGAATGTCACCACAGTGCTATTGTGCTGAATGTCACAGCATTCTCTGTCTGTACACACAACTTACACTCTTTATTTCTCTATCTCTCTCTCTCGCATGCACACGCACACACACACACACACACACACGATTGGAAAAAATACATATATCTTGATCTGCAGTTACATTGGTCATACTGACAGAACCTAAAAAAGGCAGATAAACATTATGTAAAGGCTACAGTTGGTACAGTAACAGTTGGTTGCTCCTTTGGAATGGAAGAAATCATGTTTTTTCCTGGTGCTGAATTTTGATTAAGCAAAAGCATGTATACCAGGACTTAGTGCAGAAGCTAATCACTTTTGGTAATAATTATAATCTAAACCTAAATATATGAAATCAGCAAAGTTAACCAATCATAAAGCCTTATTATGATATACAAAATGCTACACACATTCATTCTAGTAATCTTTAGTTTTTCTAGTAAAGCTATTAAACTTTGCAGCACGCAGTAATAAATAAATACATGGCAGTCCAGTGTAGGGTTAGTGCAAAGAGTGCAAGTACCTGTAGCATACTCAGTGTTGTAGTGTGGAATGGGCTGTAAAATAGACCAGGTGGATAAAGCTGGCACACCCCTGATGTGACACAATTACCTGTCCCACAGTGCAAAGCCTCCAAACATCAACATTCACTACTGCTGGTTAGAAAACGCTGGATGTGCATTGCACTGCAGGAGCCGGCATCCGTACGCACCTGGTCCACTGATAACCACAAAATAAGCCCACCTTCTCTTTCATACTGCAGTGCATGTTCCTCTCTTCACATCCTCATTGGTCATCCACTGCTATTCAAAGAATGTAAGTGCATATTCCCCTTGTTGTAGCCCTCCCCAAAGTGTCTCCTTCACCCATTCCTTCCACAGTGGATGTGTGTGGTGGGCATGTTTGGTCTCTCTGTTGTCGTTTAGTGTCTCTTTCCTCCATGGCCATTCACAAATCGGTTCCTCCCAGAGGCTCTCCTTTGTTTCACAGGCTGCCAGTTACTACAGGAATCCCTCTCAGCTATGGGGGAAAAACAAGCAGTTGTGTTCAAAATTTAGGCCAGAGTTTAGGGAAAGTCTGTGATCAGTGTATTTGTTCTAGGCTGACCTGAGCCATCTGGGATGAAACCACATGAGTCAATGACACTGCTTTCATCATAATCTTCACCTTGCACAGAGTACGCCTGTAAAAAGAGGGAAGTTCAGAGTCAATGACATTTGTAACAAAAACAAAAAGCACACATGGCTATGAGCATGTCTGCATATAGATGAGCCCTGTTGAAATTATTTATTAACCACTCAAGCTTCACATATCAATAATTGAATCAAGCAAGCAACCGAGCCATCATCTCACCTGCATTTTCTTCTGCTCATACCACACCATCCCATATAAACAGAGAAGTGTGATGAGTGCCTACAGAGTGTGAAAGAGGGTGCAACAGAGAAATTGATAACACTGCTTAAACACTGTATGTATAGTTCCAACAATAAGATAGACAGAAAAATATCTCAGTATCATATCAAAAGGCAAATGACTAATATATGGCAGTTTTCAACTAATTTTAATATCCACTAATTTTGAATACCTGTTCTTGAAGTTTTGTGGTATATTAACAGTGGTATGGTGGCATTGCTGAAGTGAAACATACCTTTTACTAGTGCGCACACACACACACACACACACACACACACACACACACACACACACACACACACACACTTCTCTTACCAGACAGAGCAGCCACAGGAGCACAGAGCGGATTTGTGTCTTGGAAAACAGGTCCTGCCCAAATTTGACACAGGTAAGAGCCTCCAGGAAAGCAATGGCTCTATGGGGAAACATAAGATCACAATGAGAAACACAGTGGTGCTGCTCTGCAAATTTTAGGATCAGGTTTTTGTATTCGACAATGGCCCCCTCTCTTGGCAATACCATTTCACTGCAATGGAGCTTCCGTGCCAATGCTTAACATACAGTATTATACCCCCCGCCCCCCCCCCCCCCCCACTCAAACACACACATATAAACTCCATTCACCAGACTACAGTGGGAAACTTTTTTTCATTTGCAAGGGTTACACCATTGCAGAGGTAAACCTCAGACGAGAGAGCAGCCTCAATGTTAACTATTTCATGAAGACGCAGAGAGAGCTTGTCTCGTTGCTATAGAAACTAGAGCAGACAGGGGGCATCAACAGCTTTGCGTCTGACATGAGGTCTGTAACTTCAGAATGACTTTCAGTTGACCATAAAATTAGATCCCGCACAGGATAAAGGCCCCATGTTTTCAGGACAGTGGGCAGGAGAGGACACAGTCCGCGTGCTTTACAAACACAAATGGGGAAAATGATTCTGGGGATGCATGTGGGATGCAACCTCAGAGCAATAGGGGCACACGTTGTTAAAAAACACATAAGCAAGGGCCCCGAACAACACACCATCTCCAGAGACAAAAGGTACAAATTTTAGTCAATGTTATACTGTCATAAGTTATTAATAAGTCAAGAGGCCTCCCAGTTTAGTAAGGGGGACACGTTTTGTCTTTTTTTACCCCACCATGCCTTTCTCGTATTGTAACTTAAAAGTTTGTACATTCATCTTTCAGCTACCCTTAAAATGGCTTGTTGGCATTGTTAGCATCCCTCATTGAAAGCAGTGGGTAGTGGAAACAGCGAGCAAACCAGCTAGCTTGCGGCCAGTGGTTTCAATGAGGACTGCTATCAGTGCTAACACAACAATGTTGTGGTTTAACTGAAAAGCTTATACAGGCAAATTTACCTCAAAATGTGGCAAGAGCTGGAGGAAGAAAAATAACGGTAAATTCCTACTGTATCTGGATATCAACCAGGAAATGATTGCGCACCATGATATAAAGAACTAGTACTCCTAGACCAGAAAAAAAATAAACATAAACTGACAGAATTAAAGAGAGACTCACCCAAACACCCAACACTGTGTGCCGACTCGTTTGCACTGAGTGTCTGTCAGGTATGCATAATATTGTCTGGAAGAGGTAGAAGAAAATTCGTAATGCATATGAGCTCAGTTCTTGTCAAGAGCAAAGCAAGAATTAAAGGTTTACGCATAGACTTTAACATCAAAAAGAAACAAAAGCAACTTTTCTTCCCAAAGCAATTCCTGTTATCGTGACCACCTCCGTTTAAATCCAGTGTCACATTTACTGTTGCTCATAGTTGGAGCGTAAAGATGCAGTTTTGAAGGGTGTGCATACCGTACGGTAGGAGCAGTGATGACTCCGACGAGGAGGATACGACACCAACTGAGAGGGTGAGAGGCCTGGAAGACGAAGATGTGCTTGAGGAAGAATGTGTTCAACTCTGTCAGCTGTGGAGAGGGGGGAGGGCGGGGGTGAAGGACAGGTAGGATTTGTTAGAATTCTCAAAGGATGGGTTCTGTTTTTGCTGTGAAATTGGCAAGCTGACAGTTTTGGGCATCAGAGTGTCATGGTGAGCGGGGAGAACCCGGTTCAAACATCCATCCTGCTGTCCTTGAACAAGCTCCAGGAGTGCTGAATAGATTAATTTCTCCTTTAGGGGAATCAATAGATTATCACAAATAAATCTTTTAAGAGCATTACTTGGAACCAGCAATCTCTCGTTTATTAGTTGGCCTCTGGATATTAACCTCTGAATAATGTGTGTCTGGAGGTAAGAGGGTCAAGCTCAGGGCCAAACCAAGGACTTCATCAGATAGCTCACATATTTTCACGGAGATAGCTCTTATTTTCACACTCCTACACATTTGCAGACTATTGAGATATCACGTCAACTCTGACAATCTCAAGTCTCGAGTCAAAGGTCAAAGCCTACCTGCCACAGGATCATGAAGAGGTAGATTCCCGCCAGCCTCTGGAAGGAGGACTTTGGGTCGAACCAGCGCACATAAGTCCAGCTGGCTGGGGTGAACTGGAGCACGGCCCGCTTTATCTTCCCTGTGGTGGTGTGGATGTCCCTGAACAGATATGCAGGCTCATGACGTTGCACAGAAAAATGCAAGCTCACATCGAACAATAACAAGGGGCAATCCAGAGCTCTAGTTCTCTAGATCTGCTCTGGATGTTTTCTTTTACACACCAACGATGTGCAAAGTGATTCTTAGCAATATCAGGGTATTTACTTTTAGAAAGGCAAATTTAAGGCAAATTTTTTTAAAGCCATTTTAGTGCTACCTGGAATAGGAATGAACTACAATGAAAACCAATTCAACAACCAAGAAATTAATGCTGGCGAAGCTACAAATGAGCATTATACTAAAAAGGACATTAGGAAATTAAATGTTTGAGGACATGACGTCCAACTGTCTTTACTAAAGTAGATGTGATGATAAAAACAAAGCATATTTGGCATACTGTATTAACCCTGTCCCATATTAATCTAAGGGTAGATATGCATGTGGGGCAAATTAATGTGACAGAAGAAAATCAAACTGACACTACTGCTGTTCCCATTCACATCTTTAAGTGAAACTACACAATTCATGGAATTTGCTTTAGTTTGCTTGCCATACTTTCCAACTCTGCCTCAACTAAATATCACTGAATGTAAAGAAATCTGCCCACACTGCTAATTTTATAGCTGCATCAAAACTTGAAATGAAACGAGTAAACCGGTTAAAAAATTAAGACCTCTAATTACTGTATTTAAGACATCTTAAGGCCATATATTTAGATAATTCAAGACTTTTTCAGACTTTTTCAGACTTTTTAAAGGACCTGTGAATATCCTGGATATAAAGAAAAGAAAAGAAAAGAAAACTGACTTGATGCTGGCCCAGCGATAGGTCCTCATCTCCAAAAAGTGGCAGACGGTCATCCCCAGCCAGATGCCTCCTCCATTACACAGCAGTATGTCCAGTATCACCTGGTCCCACCAGCACTCCGCAAAGTTAGGCAGAAGGTGCATGAAGAACAGCTGGGGAGAGGAGTGACAATGAAATCTGTTTATATGGTGTGGGAGTTCGCTAAAAAGCTTTCTCACACCAGGGAATTATAGTCCTGATAGAAAATATGAAGTCTACAAATTAATTGTTGTTATACATGGGTCATTGTTGGCACTAATATTGGTCATAAAAGAACAAAATTCTATGGTGGCCAGTTATTTGAATGGTTGTAGCACCTTGTTTCTCCACACTATCCGTTGACGCAGTTGACTCTGTGATAAGTAAATCTGGTATTAGGTTAAATCCCATGATCTAATCCTTCCAGTCAACAATGGGGAGCAGTCAAGATAACAACTCTTGTTATGTACATTACGTCCTGCTCACACTACTGTTTTGTTATGATGAATTTCCCCCAGACAAGCAATGCTTATTGCTGATTTTGTCAAACAGGCTATGCTCCAAATTGTGCTGGATCCCTACGAGACAAAAGTAGTAACATGTTTGCATCTTAAGTATGCCAAATATGTGAAATGGGCTGGTGTATGATTCACAGAATGGATTTTAACATGGCCGGGGCAAGCCTGACTTCAACTTGAACACGTGTATGGTCACAAACACACATACACACACCAAACACACGCATGCTACCTCAGTGAGCTCCCAGGTGATGCTGATGGTCCAGCAGAGGCCGTAGCTGCGGATGAGCAGGGCCTTCATGGCCCAGCCAGCAAAGTGGCCAAATGCAAAGATGTCAAAGTGGCTCAGGATTCGCTCCCATGTGATCGCTGTACAGTTCACTGCGTATTCCTGCAGGGGGAGAAGTGACGGAGTTATAAAACAAGCACTGGCCACCAGGAGGAGAGAGTGATAGCTCATAGGTGGATTTGATTAGCTGGAAGTGTTCTCACTGTAGCCTATATTCTGAAAACTCAACATAAATCATAATCATTATCATTATGATCATCAAACAAATATGTTTGGTCTGATGAAGACCTTGTTTGGTTGATGTTATTGTCACCGTTTGTTTAATAAATTCTACTTGTTTGGGAGGAAAAAAATAGTGAGCAGATATTCCTTTTTTAATTATGTGGATTGCTATTTTTGTCCGGCTCCAATGAAAAATATTTCTGGATATGCATGAAACTGAACCCACAGAAAGCAGCCTGCTCACTGCCTCCATAGAAGCATGTAAATTATGGAATGAACTTGTTCTAATGGTTACAGAGGACAGAGCAATTTCAATGTTCAACACCCATCCTTACCATGACATCGGCCTCCCGTGTGGCATAGCGCAGATTTGGATCCAGCCAGTACATGAGTGTCTTCACCTGGGCCCAGTTGAGGAAGATGAGGAGGACAAGAAACAGGAAGTAGAGAACACTGAGACCTACCCAGGAAGGAGCAGAGAGCTGGTCAGGGTGAAGATGAATGAAAACTGGACCCAAGCAGAATTAGAGAAAAAGTTACTCTGATAGGGGGGTAACACTCACCAAACACCATCCGCCATATTGCAGGGTGTGGCCTGGTAAAAGGTCCTGATGAAGACAGCATCACAACTGACCATTAATGTGTTTGTACCATTCATGGAAGAGTCATGACTCTCAGCATAAACTATCTCGACAAAGAGTTTAGGCTAGTATTTATTTTTTGTTTGGTTGTTTCAAGTGAGTGGAAAGTACACCCTCCACAAGTATCCTACAGGTGCATATTTCACTCTATAAATAAAAATAAAAGAGGCAGTAAAGGGTGCAAGGCACTACAACAACACAGTATGGGGATGGACCTTGCAGTCTTTGGAAGGGACTCAATCCCACATTGTAGCACCGCCTTACTGATTTGCTACTGTGAAAGTGTGAATTCAGTTAGCTTACCATTGGGGAAGGCGAGGACACTGATGACCAAGAAAAAGGAGACAACCACCAAAAGTCCCACTCTAAGGTTGTTGTCTGCGTGTTCATCATCCCTATCACAATACAATTCAACATATTACACTGTAATATTACATACTTCTAAAGTCATACAGGACCTGGTGCCTTAGGCATCTGGTGACAGAGCAGACATAGGCTAATTCTACAGTAGATATGTATACAGTTACAGTCCTGACTGACAGCTTTTGTAATTATTATTAAATATCTATCAGTACAATTTTACAGTCAGCAATGTTGTTTACCTGGTAAACACAAAGTACATCAAGCTGAGCACAGTAAAAGTCAAAAGCGTGATGGTGTGCGGCTTATAGAAGAAGTCAATGCAGATATCATCCACTTGTTGCTCGTTTATCATCCGGAAATGTAACTTGTAGTTCGCATCCTTGCGCAGTGTTCGAGAGGACACAGTGGGTGCCATGTTTCTGTTGGCTAATTTCTGATTTTTACAAAAGTAATTTTAACAACTACACTTTTAAACTGTAAGTGCAAAGAGGGAATTGATTTGGCAACACGATGAGGAGAGCACCAGAAGCAACAGCCCCGAAAACGGATTAACCTACAGAGCTAATGGGGGTGTCTGTGTGAAAGGGTGTATTATAATATCTAACAAAACTCATATCGTAAACCTTATATAGCACCATTAAAGAGAGTTACGTGTTAATGCTTTATATAAATAATTTTAGCGTTGGTTTGTGTTTGATATATCCTCATGAGCTTAATATGGGAATCTAGTCCCACCTGCGAAAACACTGTTGTGGTACAGTCCATGTAGTGAAACTTCCGTGAATCCTTCCGTGATTGTGCACGTGAACAAAATAACAGTTGACATTGTACGACACTGGTTGAAGGAGGTAAGCTAGGGATAACTTCTATGTTTTGGTTGAATTTGAATAAAAAGTTTGTGTCGATCTAATGTGCTGGATTTGCCTAAGTAATGTTTCTTACTATGCGTACATTAGCTTGTTAACCCACTAGCTTGCTAGCATCTTTTGCTGGTCTAACGTTTACCAGTAGCGTTAGTTAGTACTAATAATATAATAAACTAATAATATAACTTTAGCTCTCTGACTTATGTTTCTATGGCAGTGACACAGTCTCAGGATTTCTGACTGTGTAATATTTTTACCTGTATGTTTTCATTCATTTACAAAAGAAAACGGAAAGGTAGATTATCCAGGATGCTTTTCTGAAGATAGGGATGACATTGTATGTTCTGATTAGGCATTACTGATTTACATTTCTGTAATATATAACTCTATCAAGCTCATGTAGATGTAGAGGTTCAAACCTATTTTGAAAGACACAGTGAAGTCATTCCCCAGTGTATCTTCAATTGAGGAGCTTCAGGCTGTACATCAGGATGACATCCCAACTTCTTGGTTTTATGGTCTCAAGCTTTTAGAGAAAGCTGTTCATGATGTCAGACAATCATTAGCTAGAGATGAAAACACGGTATTTCCTGAGCTGAGTGACACTGCCCCTTTAACATGTCTTGTCCATGTTCTTTGTAAAGAATCACCATGGCCTCATCCTGCATACAGCTGTGTCAAAGATGCACAAGTCTTCTTCGCTCCAAGACAGTGGGTGTCACCCTGCAGTACTCCACTCAAGTCCAGCTTTGCACTGCAGTCTTCAGAGCATCCACCAAAATCCCAAATGGATCCTTGTTTACGTCTGGGAACCGTACAACAGCTCACACAAGACAGAGGTGGAAACAAGAGATGTGCCATTACAGTGACTATAATGCCAAACGTCTGACAGCTGAAGCTAAGGAAGACAAGGATGCTGAGGAGTTGTCAGGATCGGATGTCATGGTTTACAAGAACCCTCTGTCACAAATCAGAGACGCTGTGCCAGTGACTGAAAGTCAGATGACACTAGGTACATATCGGTGCTGCTGCTGACCATATAAATATACACACATACATTCAGCATCACCATTCATAAATGGATTCAGTTTTTGTTGTTTTCCTGAAAGGGAGTTGAACAAGTTTTCAATTTGTTTTGTGTCTTTTCTTCAATACCATTTCCCAGATCTAGATGCTGTGGCCAATCGTTCAGCATTAGAGGAGATCAGCGACGAAGAGGCTGTTGCTCTGTCTGTTTCATCTGCCCTGCCTCCTGCCTCCACCTCTCTTAGAGACTACGTTGACAAGTCGGAGACGCTCAGCAAGCTGGTACAGCTAGGTAATTCCATACATATGCTGTTAATTTATGAGAATTACAGAAATCATGTTGACTTAAACAGTTTGGTGGCAATGGTCCTTAAGCCTTGTTTTTTTTTTACATGAGATGTCATATGAGGAATCAATGTTGGGTCTCAGTAGAATTAATCTCTTAAACCCCTAGTCACTGATTCAGTGGCCACACATTTGTGACTATTATGCCTCTCTCTCATTGCAGGTGTGAACCTGTGGAAGCTGGAGCAAAGGCCCAATGTGGGCTCCATGCTGCTGAGGCTCGACTTCCAGGCAGACGTGGCTCCGAGGCTGCTGTTCCTCAAAGAGATTGGGGTGGAGGACTCTTGTCTGGGCTACATTCTCTCCCACAACCCCTTCATTCTCACTGAGGATCTGGACAAACTGCAGGCCAGGTGAGATGAGGGGATCTCAGGCATGAGGGAAATTAAACAGTGTTTACTTTCCATGTATTTAGTCAATGCTCATAGCCAGAGCTACATACAATGAGTAGGTTTTCAATATCTTGCTGAAGGATACTTTACAGGATGGTCTCTCTAACCACTAAACCACACTAAATATTATGACAGAAGTGGATGGACTTTCTTCGACCGAATAGAATGAGGTAGACAAAGACATTTTAAAGGTTTTTTTCAAAAGATATCCTCTCCCTCTTTGCTTTGGAAGGGTGAATTATCTTCGGTCAAGGAAGTTCAGCTCTGAATCTGTGGCGTCCATGGTGTCCAGAGCTCCTTATCTGCTCAACTTCAGTGTGAAGCGGCTGGACAACAGACTGTCATTCTATCAGCAGCAGCTCGGCCTCAGCGCTCCGAAAGTAATCGTCTTTGGATGATGAAGATGGTCTCACTGAGAAGTTGAACCATGTCTGGGTCTTAGCAAAAATACATGATTCTCTTTCTATACTATCACAGTGTTTTGTAATTACATTACCAAAACAAATGGTGAATCTGTTGATAAAAAGGAGAATAGCATATGATATGTTTTTGTTGTTTTTTCCCCAGACCCGGGACATTGTAGCTCGTCTACCTAGATTACTATGTGGCAGTTTGGAGCCTGTTAAAGAAACTCTGAAGGTACTGAAATGACAGTAGATATCATGTTACTTTATTTCTAAGTAACTTTGACGTACTGTGTTTAAAAAAGTTAACTCTATGTATGTGTGTGTGCGCAAATATATTCTACGTAGGTGTGCAAAATAGAGCTTGGCTTCAAGGAAAATGAGATCCAGCACATTGTCGCCACCGTCCCCAAAGTGCTGACCGCCCAAAAGAAGAAGCTAACCCAAATATTTGACTACCTCCACAACACCATGAAGGTTCCCCACCACCTGATCGTCAAGTTCCCACAGGTAGACTGAACTGACACTCTTTGAATTAGTGATCCAATGTACTACCTTGAATATTATGGATTTTGTCCTGGCAAATAAAAAACATTCACTAAAAAATCAGGTTTGAGAACACTGTCCAACTGGAATTGATTTCATATCAGTCATATGTGTGTTTATATTCAGCATTATGAGTTACACATCTGATATCTTCCTCCCGTAGGTCCTCAATTCCAAGTTCTTGCGTATCAGAGAGCGCCACCTGTTCCTGCAGTACCTCGGAAAGGCTCAGTATGACCCGAGCCAGCCCAGCTACATCTCCCTGGACCGCCTGGTGTCCCTGCCTGATGACGTCTTTTGCACTGAGGTGGCTTCAGCCACATTAGATGACTTTAATTTGTTCCAGAAGACACTGTGATTTTTCATATGGGGACGTTCAAAAGGACTCCAAAAACAAGTGGTCAAGCAGTCAATCCCAAAACGTCTAGGACATGCATATGCACATGCATATAGACACACAAACACATATAAATTGCAAAAAGTACGGGCATCCATTGAGTTTGAAATAAAGTGGTTGTTTTGTAAATGTGATGTGATATTTAATCAATAAATGTACACAGTCTGTATGAGGTGAGGTCATTTTGTTACATTTTATTGTTGGTATTATGCCACTTCCTCTGTCTGGAAAACTGTCCTTTATCTTTCCAGTTACAGCAGCAATCATAGTTAACTATTGTCTACTTGAAGAGCCTCAAAGGAAAGAGATCCAGGTAGCTCCCATTATCCTTAACGCCAAGTGCTGCACTAAACGGCAGTCAGTTGCATTAATTGTATACGTATTCGCGATACGAATCAAGGGAGTTTTACATGGCGGGAGGGCCCGCAAAACCTTTATTGTGTTGAATAAACTGTACCGTATTCACCCGATAATATAATACTTACATGTGTTTACCATACCATAAGGAACTAAATATCAAAGGAGCATAGTGATACAGATGTATATACAGAAATAATTATTTTGTTCTATACATAATTCCGCTCACATATTCCTTGAAAAGCGCAAAATACCAGAAAATATGAAGAGTTGCGCAATCACCAGTGACCCATTTCCCTGAACACTTTTTACCCACAACGCACCGCGCTCGTTCTCAGTGATAAACATGGCGGCGAGGGCACCAGGTAAATTCAGTTCGTTCTTTTCATAATATATCTAGCCTTAAATTAATCGGATAAAGCTCATATCAGATTGGCAGCATGTGGTATGTGTGTGATTATAACACATAATACATCAAGAAGCAAATTTTGTCGGGCTGAATACTCATTATGGCGGACTTCACTTGTGTGTCCTCTAATGTCCCTGTGCTAACGGTTGCTAACGCTATGGTGGTCAACTAACGTCAACCATTGCTAATCAGGATAAAATAACATATATATTTAGCTATAACATGGGCATTCATTGTAATATATCTATGATGGTGAAAAGGTTCTTCATATTTTGGCGAAAACTTAATAACTTTTGCCCTAAAATCTGACATCGGACATCATGAGAGTCGCTAACAGTAGCCAGTGTTGTTTCATCTGTCATTGCAATCCATTCCAATATGTTATATAATCTGACATCTGGCCGACAGGTCACCTGTGATTCTTTACATATCCCGGATTTTCTGTGTTTTTATTATTTAGACGGACCAAGGTGGTTGTTAACTACTAGCTAACTCGACGGTAACTCAGAGGGTGGGTCAGGGAATATCGTTCTGATCTATCGATCTATCGATCTATCTGTTATGATCAAAGATTATACTACCGCAAGATATTCACAAAAAAGAAAGCCAGTCAGTGAATTGTATATGGAAAAGATATAAACTTGTTATTGCACTGTTCGCGTTTTGTTTTAGTTAGTAGGATAAAACATGGGGTGTGCCACCTTAAAATTTAATAGGCAGGGGGAAAATTGCTACACTATACAGTTATTTAACTAACATGATCAAATATAATGGTGTTGAAACTATCACCCTCCTGCCCAGTGTCCACAAGTAACTGCCAAACTCACTCTTCATCTCAATTTGTGCTGCTTGACTACTCTGTTGATGTGTGTGTTATTATAATGCAATATATATATATATTTTTTCTCTTCTTCTCTCACAGTAGCTTCAGGCAGACTCCTGCTTGGCTTCCGGAAATGGTATTACAGTATGTGCGGCTTCAATAAGTACGGTAAGACCAAAATCAGCCACCAACCCAAATGTCCAGAAAGATAATCAGGTTCAATACTGTCAAAAACATTTATTGCTTTGAACCCTAGAAATAAGTGTATGATATGGCTTTTTATACTAGTTTTGAAGCTGTGCCATGAATATGTGTGAACACGTGTACCATGACCAGTGGGATGAATCCATCTATAACTGTACTCATTTCAGCATCACATGTGTTCTGTGTCAGGTTTGATGCGTGATGACACAATCTATGAGGATTCAGATGTGAAAGAGGCCGTGCGGAGGCTTCCGGAGAACCTGTACAACGACAGGACGTTCAGGATCAAGAGAGCCCTGGACCTCTCCATGAAGCACAAGATCCTCCCTGAAGACCAGTGGACGAAATATGAGGAGGTACAGACAAATTTTTAGATTTATCAAAATGTTTTTTTTTCTTCAGTGTTGAAAATTAGATATGCAAGGGGAAAATGCTGCAATGTTTCCTTCATTTTACATTACATACTGTCTGATTTTATAGCTTGTTAACTTTTTTCAGTCCTTAGAAGAGCAATAATAGACTTTTTAGAACGGAGTATCCTTGCACAGTTTGATCTTTGATGTCCTGGAAAATGAATATGTTAAAAAGAATAGGGAAACCCTGCTTTTTAGTTGTAAAGTAAGCTTATATTATCTTTTTTTCCCCTTGTAGGATATCCATTACCTGACGCCATATCTGGCTGAGGTGGTCCGTGAGAGGAAAGAAAAAGAGGACTGGATGAAGAAATGAGACAGCTGATGGAGGAGCTGCTATTCCTCGTCTTTGGTCCAGTGTATGGTTGTCCCCTGTTGTAATATTTAAAATAAAATGTAACCTATATAAGGCTGTGTGCTCATTAAAGAAATGTACATTTTGGAAGAGGTGGAAGTGTCAGGCTTTTGTATGTACTGGACGGTTTTAAATATAAAGGTTAGATTTATTGGTATGGGAGAATGAATCAGTCAAAGTTGTATCACCAAAATTGGGATCTACCCTGTTCTGCCCGGCTGCAAATTTTCCCATACAAACTCCTTTATATACAACACATTAAAACCAGAATATATACATAAATACACATAGCTACAGGTGACACATAGTAATGAAGCAAAGTTTTTTTTTCTTTAAAGTGAATCTAATAGCCACTTCAGTAACTATATCTAGAGGCACTTCACATCTGTCTGGATTACAGGCTGAAGAAGGTACTGGGAAATGGATAATGATCCACTACTGAGATAATATCCAGTCAGGAAGGGAATTATGCCTTAAAGTCAATTTCCCCTGTTAGCATTCATTCAAGCTTTGCCTAGTGAAGAGAAATTTTCTTTATATTGGATTAAAAAGAACTAGGCAGCCTACATGTTCTGTTTTCCAAGAACACAGCAAAGAGATCTGCAACTCATAGTCAAGGTAGCATCAACTTTTCTATAAAGCTGCAGGTCTCCTCTACACAAATGTCTAGATTCATGCCCACAAATGTAAAAATACAAGATCTGAACGCCCTGCTATAGATGTTCTCTGCCTGACCTTCAGAATTCACCTGTGTCTTCCACAGGCGACCTCATGCATTACTGTTTCTGAGTCTGGGATCTCCTGGCGTCCACATCATTTATGGTATCTATAAAGTTCCCAATGACACTGTTAAAGGATTTCAGCATAGACACCCCCAGCTCGTTGCTGGTCTCGTTAATGTCTGGATCATAGGCCCCCATCAGCGGGGTGCACACTTCCACGCTCCCCCTTCCAGCCCCTACCAGGATCCCCGTCAGCTGGCCTCTGAGCTCCTGAAACAACTCCCTGTCGTACTGCAGCAGGACTGAATCATCCATCGGATAAGTGACATCCTCAGAGTAGCAGTCACGGGGAACTGGCATCTCTATGTACTTCAACTTGGGGAAGCCTGCAGATAACACGGAGAATAACTGACGCAGGGCCACAGAGCTCAGAGGGTTTCCCAGGAGCTTGAGCTCCTGAAGGGCCTGACAGCGAGCCAGAGAATCAGCGAAGGCATCCATGTGCTCGTCCTCTATGCCACACTCTTCAAGGGCCAGGCTGGCCAGTGTGGCGGAGGAACGGCTGAGCAATTTGTGGAAGGTGGTGGAGAAAGTGCCAATGATGTCGTGCCCGCTGATGTCCAGGCGGA
The DNA here is from genome assembly GCF_046629955.1 of Centroberyx affinis. NCBI lineage: Eukaryota > Metazoa > Chordata > Actinopteri > Beryciformes > Berycidae > Centroberyx > Centroberyx affinis. The sequence goes on from NW_027279523.1 coordinate 500,518, forward strand.
CCAAGGCCTCACTGTGTAGGCTGTTGGCCAGGTACACCATGTCTGCACGGTTCAGGCTGCAGTTGGCCACCTCCAAGCACTGCAGTGGAGTATTGAGAGGACTGGGTAAATAAAACAGAGGGAAATGGGAATGAGTTGGTGTGGGACCAAAGGCCAAAATGATTAGGACCAGAAATTACTGGCCCCTAACCATCAATTTGTAAGCACAATTTTAATTGTGTAGTGAGTAGTAGGCAGACCTGGGTTATTAGTGTTACCAAATACTTTTCATGGTTTGTTTTAGTCCAACTCAGGTGGGACTAGTCACATAGGTGAGGGCCAGAAATGTTTAGACAATTACTGGCAAGTATTTGAAAGTCAATTCACCATTTTTCTCTGAGTGACATATTATCTGACACCATCTTAATTGTCCTGATCACACCCGTCTGGTGCTCCAAACAAACACTAAATAGTATTTGCATCTACTATCTGACCCAAGTGTGGTATTCAGCATCATCTGGTATTCTAGTAAAGTCCCAAATACAGATTTTGACATTTTTATTTCCTAAACCCAATTTTCTTTCTTGATGAATTATATGCGAGTGTAACTGATAGCTCTTTGTTGTTTTGGGTTAATGCTCTTGTTTTATTTCCATTTGAGCTGTTAAGTAGACCCATCTGCTTTCTAGCTGAGCTGCAGCTTTGGCCAGATGCTGCTGTCTGTCCACACACTGGCATCATGGCAAGCGTCAACAACGTTAATAACAAAATGCCTAACATTGTTAAACAAAAGGCTTAAAGTTGGGAACGTGCAGTGATGATGGTTGGAGGTGATTATTATTATTATTGTGAGCCACACTAAAGCTCTGGATGATGCCTTGTGTGCTCATGATCGGTGCTGGAGCCAAGCAATATCCATCACCTCTCACTCACACAGATGTACACAC